>NC_091953.1:110338970-110638970 GCF_031021105.1 Erythrolamprus reginae | reverse complement strand
AACTGTAAATATCAAGTACAGTATTTTGTTCAATCACAATAGAAATTAAATAGTGGAATTGTATATTAATTATATTAAATTCTATGCATTTATTGTCCCTCAATTGGATAGAGCTTACCTGTTTGTCTTTACTACTCTTTGTTTTGAATTTGTTTTGTGATATCTGCTTCTCTCTATTCCTCTTTTCAAAGTTACAACCGCACTGTAGAAAGTATCTTATGACCATTTTTCACATTTACAACCATTGCAACATCCCCACGGACATGTGATAAACATTCAAATGCTTGACAAATGGTTAAGATTTATGTTGGTTACAGTATTCTAGGGTCATGGGATCTCCTTTTGTGACCTTCTGACAAGCAAAGTCAGTGGGGAAGTCAGTTTCACTTAACAACCAGGTTGCTAACTAATCAGCTGCAGTGATTCACTTAACAACTGTGGCAAGAAATGTCATAAAATGGGGGGGAAAGTCACTTATCAAATGTCTTTCACAACGTAAATGTGGGGCAAAACTGTGGTAATATGTCAAGAACTACCTGTACTGCATTCAGTTTCTATGATATGCAGACGCTTGTTTAGGTTGAATTTCTTTCTTGATCCATAAGATTCCACGTTTTTAATGTTTTTACTTTTGTTGAGTGTATTTCCTTTTCAATTAGCCTTCTTTCTTAGGTTAATACCTCCCTTGGAAGTTTTTATTTTTTGTTTCTTGGTTATTATTTCTACCATCTCTCCTTCAAAATTAAGAATATAGACTATTGTAACTGTGGATATTCCAGTTCCGGTTCTATGGCCTTTTGGTTTATCTTTCTTTCTTTCTTTCTTTCTTTCTTTCTTTCTTTCTTTCTTTCTTTCTTTCTTTCTTTCTTATTGATTGATTGATTGGATTTGTATGCCGCCCCTCTCCGTGGACTTATATTGTTTTAAGAGCCAATTCTGTCAATGTTTGCAGTCAGTGTTTACATTATGCTAAAAAAGGATTTCATCATGGAGATGCCCTGTGCCCAAGTGGATGCTAGACTATCTAGCTTCAACTGTTGTTTGATAAATACTGTACGTCTGTTAAGATTATTAAACCTAATTTTAATGATTGATTAGAAATTTAAATGGTTAATCTTCTCATTAGAAAGTCATTTTTATTCTCAGTCTCCTTACTTCACAGCATAGTCCAGTTCCTCTCTATGAGAGTATCATTTGTTGTCTATTATGTAAGATTGTTAATCCATGATGGCAAATTCCTTGGCTAGGTTTCCTCTAGTTTCAACCAGCTCTGTCATAAACATACAATAGTGCCCTAATGACCAGTTGTGGTTATGACTTCACATTATTTGGGGCAATGGAGCCACTGCTTAAAACAAGAGGTAGTTTAATGGACAGGGGGAAAAAATCTGTGATGTCCTAATCTTAGTTGAAGATAGCCACTTCTTGTGAAGGCCATTTTGAGTATTTAAATAAGAACAGATCTTGTTATCAACCATTCTTCTATCCTCCTGCAGTAAGTGCTCTCAGATTTACTAATAGGTTGCCATTAGGGGAGTTAAGTAAGTTTTGGGAGATAAGAAGCTTGCAGTTCTATCTTTAGTTTACATTGTTCGTTATCAGAACATCACACTCCTACAACAGCTAAGCCTTTTGCAGTCAAACCACAGCTGATTTTTCTCCCAGTAAATCATGAAAAAATTACCACATGGAAAGGACAACATGTTGCCATATCCACTGTGAAGTTTTATCAAAGGCTCATTAATAAGATTAAATAAAATGGTAGCCTTATTACCATACGTCAGAATGAATCATCATGGGGGAGAGAAGATTCAAGGACATGTAGGAGCAGAGAAGGTGGAGTTAAATGTGTTATATGCTTGGAGTCATTGAGTTGCCACAAAAGACCTGAGTCCAACCTCCCATGAATTCTGTTGAGTCCTATCCAGCACCAATTTAGCTTTGACCATTAGTTCACCAGATTCTTTCATTAGAAGTAGCAATAACAAACTCTTCTGTGGTTTGAACTCAATAAAAACTCCTGCTTATTTGCACCTGACACGACACCTATACTTATTAAATCTTATCCATCCTATTCTACGGGGAAATAACCAGGTACTAAGAAATCCCCCCCCCTACATTTCTCAATTACTGAATGCCCCTAAGGAAGATGACAGGGTTGACTTGAATGGCTTTCCTGGGCTTTTTAAATTGGTGTTATAAAATGGAATAGTCTACAATTGATTCTAATTTGAGCAAAAAGAAACACCCAAACCAAAATTGAAAAACTGCCCAGTGTACCATAATGGTTTTATAGAGAAGTATATCCCAAAAGTAAACACTGAAAGAGCAGCCTGTGTCTTTTTTTAAAAAATGTAGAGTAAAAAATAAATTTTAAAAAACCTCATCAGGTGGGATCTATTAAAGCTAAATCTTCACAAGGCAATTTATATGAACAATAGAGAAACCAAACATCACATTCTCTATAGACTTCTAAAAGTAAAGCTGATTGTAAACAGCAAACAAAAGGACTGCAATTGAATAGCCTGAACTATCTTTCAAATGTCACCTTATTTCTGAAAAAAAATATCCAATTCCCCAGTTGGACTCAATGGCAGTTCAGAAAGGAAGCATTGAGAAAGACAGAAATATCTAACTTCAGAACAGAAGTTATTTTATTCACATATTTATAGGGCAGAGGGAAAAAAGGAAAGCTCTAAAGCAGCTGTAAAATTCACAAAGTATACATCAAATATTATTTCAGGTTTCTTCAGAAGGAAGGGACAAAAAGGACACGCTTTGAAGCAGAGAGGCACCATCCATGGGCATAAAACTCGGTCAAAACTGGTACTGAATTTTAATAGCTCTATAAACAGGACAAGTTAAGAGCTCACTACAATACAGCTTGATATGTTATATGCAGTATTTTCTCTGTTACAAAATAGCCAGACAGTTTTGGATACAGTGTTCCCTCAATTTTCACGGGGGATGCGTTCCGAGACCGCCCGCGAAAGTCGAATTTCCGCGAAGTAGAGATGGGGAAGTAAATACACTATTTTTGGCTATGAACAGTATCACAAGCCTCCCCTTAACACTTTAAACCCCTAAATTACAATTTCCCATTCACTTAGCAACCATTTAGATTTTACTCACCATGTTTATTTATTAAAGTTTATTAAAAAAATATTTATTGAAGGCGGACAAAAGTTTGGCGATGACATATGATGTCATAGGGCAGGGAAAAACGTGGTATAGGGGGAAAAAACCTATTTTTTTAATTAATATTTTTGAAAAACCGTGGCATAGACTTTTCGCGAAGTTCGAACCCGCGAAAATCGAGGGAACACTGTAGTGGCAAAGAGAGGGAACTAGAAAATGGAAGACCATGGGTTTTAGTCCTACCTTAGGAATAAAGCCAGCTAGGTGACCCTAAATCATTCACTTCTGAAGGAAACCATTCAGTGATGGGCTGCCAAGATTTTTACTGCCACACTGTGGACGTGGCATATTTTGTGGGTGTCACTTGATTGTCACGTGACTGGGTAGGAGTGGCTTGCTGGTCATTTGATCAGGTGGGAGTGGTTTACCAACCAAGATAGGTTTTCAAATAGGTCCCTGGACTCTTTTTCAGTTGTTTAAGTCACATTATTTGAATAGCCACAAAAGGGACAAATGATAGACAGCATTATTTGTTGAGGAGCACAGTAACATTTTAAGGTTTTGTACTAAACCCATAAGGTTCAGTACGATAACAGATTAGGAAGCAGCTCAATTTTCTTTCATTGCTATAAAAGTTCAGTTTTAGATAATGATTAAAATGATTAAAGTATTTATGGGTAAAAACATACTATTTAATTATTTCTTATTTTAAAAGTAATTAAGGATCATACTAAGGTACTAGAGAAGAAAGGACAATAAAAAAGCTATTAAGTATTCAATAAATAGTGCATAAACTTACTACCCTCACTGTGTCGCCGTCCCCCATGGGGGCACCAGCCCATTACTGAAATCATTTCTGAAAATTATACCAAGAAAACTGTAGGAATCTGTCCAGGTAATCACCAGAAATTGACACTGACTAAAAGGCACACACACACAAATCCAAATTATTCAGAATACGCATAACCTCCAAAATTCCCACACTGGGTAGTTCAGTGTTTGATCATATATTACATAAAATTGTCACAACTTCATGAATTACACTGCTGGTTATAGCTGGATGACCAAGCTAGTTCCACATTTTGCCTCCATTAAACAGTAGCCATAAACAGTTTCCTATCAGCAACAGATAATCAGAATAGACCATTTCCAGAAATGGAACTTTTGTTTAATTATAATGTTGATAATGATTGCCACTTTTTTTTTTGTTATCATGGCCATGAGCCAGAAGAAATTCTTATTGCCAAACGTCTTCTAAAGCTAGAGGGAAGAAATGATCTGTTTATGGAACATCACTGCTTCTTTTTCATGAGGTGGCGTGAGAAAGGAAGTAAGAAACGAGGAGAGAAGCATGATTTTTTTCATGTCAATTATATCTCATTTTACTTTCTAAGAGCTGATGGCAATGTGAGCTGTATCAGGAGTCTCCAACCTTGTGGACTCCCAGGATAAAATTCATAATTTTAAATCCTGCGGATCCCTGGGGGGGGGGGGGGGGGGCTCAGCTGCTTTTTTGCCTACCTGTCTGCTTCCGCGAGGCCTCCGGGTAAGAGGCCTGAGAGAAAGTGCCCTCTCCCCTCAGAAATACAATATTTATGCATATAAGTTGTCACTTAGCAACTGCCGCATTTAGCTACCATTCAAAGTTTATGATGATGCTAAAAAAACAACTTAGAAACATAGAAACATAGAAGACTGACGGCAGAAAAAGACCTCATGGTCCATCTAGTCTGCCCTTATACTATTTCCTGTATTTTATCTTACAATGGATATATGTTTATCCCAGGCATGTTTAAATTCAGTTACTGTGGATTTACCAACCACGTCTGCTGGAAGTTTGTTCCAAGGATCTACTACTCTTTCAGTAAAATAATATTTTCTCATGTTGCCTTTGATCTTTCCCCCAACTAACTTCAGATTGTGTCCCCTTGTTCTTGTGTTCACTTTCCTATTAAAAACACTTCCCTCCTGGACCTTATTTAACCCTTTAACATATTTAAATGTTTTGATCATGTCCCCCCTTTTCCTTCTGTCCTCCAGACTATACAGATTGAGTTCATTAAGTCTTTCCTGATACGTTTTATGCTTAAGACCTTCCACCATTCTTGTAGCCCGTCTTTGGACCCGTTCAATTTTGTCAATATCTTTTTGTAGGTGAGGTCTCCAGAACTGAACATAGTATTCCAAATGTGATCTCACCAGCGCTCTATATAAGCTTAGCAACCAGTCCTCACATTTATGACCTTCACAGCAGATATAGTCACCCTATACCAAGACGTCTTCAAAGAGTTCACCTGTTCACTTGAAAAAAGTAGCAAGAAGTGAAGAAAAACTGAAGTAAAATCGTAAGCAGAATCACAGATTTTCATTTAGCAACTGCTTCACTTAACTATCAAGTTGCCAAATACAGTCACTGAACGAAGATTATGTTTTCTCTATTCAGAAGCCAGGAAGGTATTCTATACATACCATTCTGATAGACGAAATGCCACTGGATTCACACAACATCCTAGAACAAGCTAAAACAGTTTAGCATGGAAACCCAGCTATTGTCTTAGCCTAGTATAAAACATCATATTACCCTACAGATTGTTTGAACACAGTATTTGTGTTCACAGTAACTACATTTTATTAACCTGGGACATTATAGTGCAAGCCCACTTAGAGTTTCAGTTTATGATCTTAATAAATTTTACAGTAGATCTATTCAGTAAATTGAGATATTAGGTTGATATATAACTGCCATCTACCATAAAAATCTATTTTGCAGGAAAATCAACACAGGTTTCGTAGCCCAGTAAATCATATACAACGATGCTATTATTCCAAGTGCATGGAGGCTCTTGGACCAAATCCAAAGGTTTTAAAATAATATAACACGATATAAGGTTATAAATAGTGATGGGCGAACCAAACCCACACAATTCGGGTCTGTACTGAATTTTGCGGTGTTCGGTATGCCGAACATGAACCTGAAATTTTTTCAAACTTCGGGCAAAGTTGGGGATCGTGTTCAGCGTTTGGAGCTTTGACGTCACCGACAGGTTGCTAAGGACACCAAGGTGATCACTTCCTGGATTCCATTGAATCCAGGAAGTGATCACCTTGGCGTCCTTAGCAACCTGCCTGTGACGTCAAAGCTCCACCCCCAGAATCTCTTCGTGGGAGGGATTCCCCGTTCGGGTTCGGCCGAATTTTGCATAAAGTTCGTCCGAACTTGCCGAACCCAAACACCGTTGGGTTCACCCATCACTAGTTATAAAACATGTTTATATACAGTACACTGAAAAATGTGCAACAGGCGAAACCACGGTTATACAGAGAAAACTAAAATAAATATCGAAGAATATGTAAATGTTGCTGATTTGCAAGAATATAAGTCAATGTTATTATTTAGCCCTGAGCAAGTTTAGTATCCAATAATATAGATTAAAATAATAATAAAGAAGGAAAACCTAATTCTAATAATATTCAAATAATAGGAATAATATCTATAATTCATGTAAAACAATTCCATTTTAAAAACTTTGAGAAATATGTGAATCAAGGGGAAAAAAACCAAAAACAGAATTAATGGAAGAAATTCATGTAAATAAGTAAGATATAAATGCTTATGATGAAGGGGAGAGATTACAATTTTTTTTTAAAAGCAGCTGTTATTTTGTCAGATAATTTTATTCATGTCATTCTATTTGGCATTAAGAATTTACACAAGAATTTGGCACAAATTTCAACCTAACATTTGCTATTTGTACAATAATACGGATAGTGTTTGCGAATAATGCTGACAATTAAAAAATTACTTGTCTGTTGCAGTTTACTTAGCTACTACCATGTTTCTTATCGGCAGCATACATACAAAATTATCTACAATCTCTTGTGCAAGATATATCCTGTGACATTATGGATATCACTTTACATCTTAATTTATGACTTTACTAAGCTTTCCTTATCATGCACATGGGAACAATAATTTGTCCATAATAGTAGCTAGAACCATCATAAAAAAAAATCAGTGGGGATAACAGCAGAAAATTATTGAAGCCTTTTTACACATCAATTCTGAAATGCATCCCTGACCATAAAATTATTTAAAACAATGCTGCCGTATCTAATGAAGCTAAACAATCAAATCTCTCAATACTACATGTTTTTTACTGGCATTTTAAAATATACGGCACAAATTATGTGCATTTTAAGTGAGACAATTAACTTTTAGTGAAAAATCAATCTTTAAAGAAAATCTATTATGTGGTTTAAAGTAGAATCGTGGCTGGCATGACTAAACGGCAAAGGTGCACGGAATGTTGTTAGTTTCCTACCTGAGATGGGGGTTTTTTCTACTTGAATTTTTTACCTGCTTTCGAACTGCTAGGTTGGCAGAAGCTGGGACAAGCAATGGGAGGTCACCCCATTATGTGCTGCTAGAGATTCGAACTGTCTAACTGCCTACCTTTCTGATTGACAAGCTCAGCATCTTAGCCACTGAGACATCCTTTTAATATTAATATAGTCCTTGGTTATAAACAGGAAAAAATGATAATCTTTTTTAAATCTCACAGGTCAAACCAGTGTTCCCTCTAATTTTTTTTTGGGGGGGGGCGGAAAAGTATAGTGTCTGAGCGGCAGTCCCTTTGGGACTGGGCGGCACAGAAATAATAAATGAATGAATGAATGAATGAATGAATGAATGAATGAATGAATGAATGAATGAATGAATGAATGAATAAACAAACAAACAAACAAACAAACAAATAAAAAACCCACCTTGTTTTGCCTCAGAGAATTTCAAAATAAAATACTGTACTGTGTGTCTATAACAGTGAGCTCATAATAGGGCAACTCTATCAATATCAAAATGCCACTTAAATAGTTGAGCTAGTTTCAAACTAGATTTTGATTTTCTTTCTCTCTTCCTTACTCCCATTCTTTTTCTTTCTCTTTTCCTTCCTCTCTTTTTTCTATCTGTTTCTCTCTCTTCCTCTCTCTCTCCTTCCCTCTCACTCTTTCCCTCTCGGCTTCTGGGCAGGTTTGGAAAACTCTGAGTTGATGATGATTTTTAAGTGAGCGATTGCTCACTGCTCAGCTTAGAGGGAACTATGGGTCAAACCTGTTCTTTCATAATTATTTTAATGTTTGATCTGTTGGGAGAGTATGAATAGTATTCTTTCAGGCATGGTGGAATAAAGCCCAAGATAAACAAAAATGGAACCTGACTTACTGTTCCTATCTAAAGTTAGAGTGAGAATCAGTATACACTACAATGAAACAGGTAGAGAAAGCTTAAAAGATTGCCTCATGGATTTTTTACAAATTTTTGCTTAATATTTTTATCTATCTATCTATCTATCTATCTATCTATCTATCTATCTACCTACCTACCTATCTATCTATCTATTTTGTCCAATACATAGTACACATTGAAGAGAAAGATATGTAATAATATAAGTAAAGAAAAGAATAGAAGATAAGATATAAAAGTATAGGTGAACATATTTGAAAGGAAGAAAAGATAAATGAGATAAGGAGAGACAATTGGGCAGGGGACGGAAGGCACACTGGTGCACTTATGCACGCCCCTTACTGACCTCTAAGGAACCTGGAGAGGTCAATTGTGGATAGTCTAAGGGAAAAATGTTGGGGGTTAGGGGTTGACACTACTGAGTCAGGTAATGAGTTCCACGCTTCGACAACTCGGTTGCTGAAGTCATATTTTTTACAGTCAAGTTTGGAGTGGTTAATATTAAGTTTGAAACTGTTGCGTGCTCTTGTGTTGTTGCGATTGAAGCTGAAATAGTCATTGACAGATAGAAGGTTGCAGCATATGATCTTGTGGGCAATACTTAGATCGTGTTTCAGGTGACGTAGTTCTAAGCTTTCTAGACCTAGGATTGATAGTCTGCTTTCGTAGGGTATTCTGTTTCGAGTGGAGGAGTGAAGGGCTCTTCTGGTGAAGTATCTTTGGACATTTTCAAGGGTGTTGATGTCCGAGATGTGGTATGGGTTCCAGACAGATGAACTGTATTCAAGGATGGGTCTTGCAAAAGTTTTGTAGGCTCTGGTGAGTAGCGTGAGATTGCCAGAGTAGAAGCTGCGTAGGATCAGGTTAACAACTCTAGAAGCCTTTTTTGCGCTATTGTTGCAGTGGGCTTTGGCACTTAGATCATTTGTTATTAATATTCCAAGGTCTTTTACTGAGTGGGGGCTGGCTGTGAGATTTTGTTTATTCAGTTTATATATGAGGTTCGGATAATAGTTTTGCCAAATTAGAATTTCAAGCTTGACAGGGCAGGTAGAGAACAATAAGTGAGAAAAGGTGCACAAACAAAAAAACCTACTGAGCTAAGCTACCGTAATATCTGACAGAAACAAAGATTACATTAAAATGACTTAACACTCCTTATATCTCACGATGAACTGATCCCACAAATGAATAACCACGTACTTAAACTTTCTAAGTTTATTTCAATCAATTTAGAAAGTATCCTTTTCTTTCAACAACTCCATCAAGTTGGCATACAATGTAAGAACTGATACACTGGAAGTGATACAAGCAAAGAAGATTTTAAAAATCCTGTTGTGGTTAGCTCTGGGCCAGCTCCTGCCCCAAGGACTGTAGATGTGGGGGAGACATCCACATGCTGCAGGCCTGTTTTGCCCCCCCCCCCGGTGGAATCTGCTGATGAAGGCTCTTCTGACCAAGAAGACATGAGTGACAGGGAGGAGGAGAGTGTGGCAGACAGCTCAGAAGGAGATCAATTATCTAGCTCCTCCTTGGATTCAGAACAAGAGTTAATGATACAGCCACGCATGCGGAGAGCGATGCATAGGCAACAACAACTGAGAGATTATCAAAGAAAGTGAGGCCACCTGTGGTTGGGTGGGGCTGTGGTAATTAGTGAGGCTGCTATAAATAGCAGCCTGTGGGTTTGGCCATTGTGGAGGATTATCTGATCGTTGTGTTTCATGACTGCTTTACTGACTTTGACCTTTTGTGTTCTGATTTTTCCCCGCTTTGAAACTAACCCAGAGCAAAGTGTGTTTCACTTTGTGAAAGAAGAAGGACTGTGAATGACCTCACAGCTGCAAGCTAAGTATCACAGAACTGATAAGGGACTTGTACAAATTACCAGTTTGTTTGGAGACGAGTGCTCTTTGCTATACCAAAAGAGGGCTTAGTTTAAGTGAATTTTCATTATAAAAACATTGTTTTGAATTTTCAAACGTGTGTGTGTCTGAAATTTGTACCTGTGAATTTTTGGGAGGAGTCTGCCAGAGAGCCCGACAGAGCAAAATCCATATGAAGAGTTACTAAAAATCAAACCAGCAAAAAGCATGTTTGAACAGTTGACGGTGGAGAACCTTAATGTGATATTAAAAGGACAGATTGGTTACAGATGTGTGTACCCAAAGAAGGCAATCTGTCCCTGGAGCATTTATTTATAGGAATTGGGGATTGAGTAGAGGTTTTCGTTTCTCTCTAAAATTAACTCAAAATCATTGTCCACTGCTACAAAAGCTTGATTACACTTCCACCCTTCCTATAGGAGTTTTAAAAGGATTTATCATCATAAACCATGACATACTAATCTGATGTAGGGTTGAATGGTATCTCATCTGACACTGAATGTCATTAGCCAGACTGAAATCAATCCTATCTTCTCCCACCCGCCTAATCTTGCTTTTTTTTAAAAAAAAAAGCACAAGAATTAGTCCTCAAGGGATACTATCAAGAGCACTATGAAGAGATATGCTATACGTAATGGAAGAGCATCTAGAAGAAACTCCCTCTCCCAACTCACAGTTCTTGTCCGATTAAAAATACCGATCTAGTTCTGAGAATTAGCTTTCGGCTGGTTCATGTAGGAAGCTGAAAGATTTTTTTCATTATATACTATTGGTCACGATGACAAAATGCAGAAGATTATGAATAGAAAAAAAATTATTCACTTATAGATCAGGAGAATGCATCGATGAGGAACCAATCAAGGTTTAAGCAACACAGACTTTCTACTACTGGCAATTGTTGACTTTTGCTTGAGAATAATGAAGTGAATGTTCTTATGAATGCAGGATGACAATGGATTGGGTAATTCATCAATACAAGCAGCTACTGTTTTTTTTTGCAGAAGCTTGCTTGAGCATAACATTTAATTGACACAGAGATTAAAGACTAAAATCTTATGGCATAATGGACCATAAAACTAACATATTAAAAATGACAATAAATTTCCTAATATGACAACATGACTACCAAAGCTGAGTTTGTTTAAAACCAATATAAAATCTGTTAGTTCTTCAATTAATTCTGTGTGGCTCAGCAATTCTCTTTAATTGTGAATATAAAAGAATACATCTTAGTAATTCAGAAATCCCTCTCCTATAATATGCATCTTAATCGAAGTCAGTCCTAACTTGCCAAACATAAATATTTACATTTATTTTTTCTGGCTATATTATCTCACAGATCTACTGCAGGTTTTGCGAGAGAATTATTATATAGTTTTGAGCTTCCAGAGACAAGGTGGATTTAAATGTACAAAAAACTTTTAAAAACCAGAGATTTCAGGCAATTAAAGACATTCTGTTTCAATGAAATTCTCAAAACATAAAGAAAATCAAACAAGTGGTAATGCACTAATTATATACTAGTATTAGAATGTAATCACCTTATTTAATAACAATACTTAAGATTTAAAATGTAAGATCAAAATTATCTTTAGAGTATCTACAGATTTTTTTAAGTGAAATAACTGATGTTGTTAATATTAGGGGGTTTTTTTCCTCTGTGAAGCTAATTATTCAGTTATTTCATAGTTCTTAATTAGTTCATGGTGGTGTATATTGCAACTGACAATTTCAGTTAGTGTTAAAAGATTGTTGATTTAGATAATTAATAGCAGCTTTAAAAGTATTTCTTTTTCTAGTTTGTGATGATACCAGGAACATCTGAGATATTGTACCTCTATTGCAATTTTAACTACCTTTTAAATCTTAAGATATTTAATACTGCTCTCCTATGTGAGCTATACAAAGTCACAAAACTAGAGGCAGATACGCCAGTGTCAACCTTTTGCGCCACCCTCATCCCCAGCCAAGAATGAAACGTAGACTCAGAATATCACCTTACCGGAATTTCAAATGTTTCCTGTGTATCATCCAGCATTTGGACTTTGATAGAAATAAGTTTTCCTGTAGGTGTTGAAGGCAGTTTCTGTCCATGTTCCAGAGAACTGATGCCAGCATTCTCCTGTATTCCTAGCCGAGATCCTGTTGTCGTTCTTTGCTCCATTTCACCCATATCTGAAGCGACAAGTTTCTATTTCTAACAGGGGAGCAAAGACAAAGAAAATATGGTACAAAGTTAGTTCAATTACTCTGAGACTTTAAGTGACTTACAGCCACAACTGAGACTAGAATTTCTTTGTTAAGCAATGCATTGGAGTCATGTCCAATTTTATGACCTTTTGTGCAATGGTTGTTAAGTGAATCATTTCAGTTGCTAAGCGAGTCACACCATCTTTAAGCAAATCTGAATTTTCCCATTGATTTTGTTTATGAGACTGTTGTGGTTAGCTCTGGCCCTGCTCAGAGGACTGTGAATGTGGGGGAGACATCCACATGCTGCAGGCCTGTTTTGCCCCTGGTGGAATCTGCTGATGAAGGCTCCTCTGACCAAGAAGACATGAGTGACAGGGAGGAGGAGAGTGTGGCAGACAGCTCAGAAGGAGATCAATTATCTAGCTCTTCTTTGGATTCAGAACAAGAGTTAATGATACAGCCACGCATGCAGAGAGCGATGCATAGGCAACAACAACTGAGAGATTATTATCAAAGAAAATGAGGCCACCTGTGGTGGGTAGGGCTGTGGTAATTAGTGAGGCTGCTATAAATAGCAGCCTGTGGGTTTGGCCATTGTGGAGGATTACCTGATCGTTGTGTTTCATGACTGCTTTACTGACTTTGACTTTTTGTGTGCTGATTTTTCCATGTTTTGAAACTAAACCAGAGCAAAGTTTCTTTCACTTTGTGAAAGAAGGACTTTGAATTGCCTCACAGCTGTAAGCTAAGTATCACAGGACTGATAAGGGACTTGTATAAATTACCAGTTTGTTTGGAGACGAGTACTCTTTGCTATACCAAAAGAGGGCTTAGTTTAAGTGAATTTTCATTCTAAAGAACATTGTTTTGAATTTTCAAACGTGTGTGTGTCTGAAATTTGTACCTCTGAATTTTTGGGAGGATTCTACCAGAGAGCCCGACAGAACATAAGTCAAGGATTACCTGGTTACACACAGTGAAGGGATACCAAAATGTTTACTACAACACTGTGGGCATGGCTTATGCAGGACACCCTGCATATTCTTTCATCTTTCAGTGCAAATTGGGTGTTCTGGGGTGGAGCTTCATTTTTGCTACACCACTGCCTCCCCCCCCCCCCGGTCTGCGCAATAGCCCACCCCTGGTTACACAGTAGTTCTAAATCAAAATAAAATGGTTACCAATAAAATTAAAGATAATTGTTTATCTGAAATGAAAATGGGTTGTGAATTAGTTATGTTTTCTTTTCTTTTTTTTTAAATTTTTTTATTTACATATAAACAATTAAACAATCAGACAATAATTAACTAACAGTTCATTTACATCTAAACAATATACGATACAAACAAGGAATTAAAAGATGAGCATATGGTATACAGTGTTCCCTCGATTTTCGCGGGGGATGCATTCTGAGACCACCCGCGAAAGTCGAATTTCCGCAAAGTAGAGATGCGGAAGTAAATACGCTATTTTTGGCTATGAACAGTATCACAAGCCTTCCCTTAACACTTTAAACCCCTAAATTACCATTTCCCATTCCCTTAGCCACCATTTAGATTATTACTCACCATGTTTATTTATTAAAGTTTATTTTAAAAAATATTTATTAAAGGCGGACGAAAAATTGGCAATGACATATGACGTCATTGGGCAGGAAAAACCGTGGTATAGGGGGGGAAACTGCAAAGTATTTTTTAATTAATATTTTTGAAAAACTGTGGTATAGACTTTTCGCGAAGTTCGAACCCGCAAAAATCGAGGGAACACTGTATCTCCCGTCCCCTCCTGAGGCTGGCTCAATTGACAGCCTCCTTTTTGTTCTTAGCAGTATTATAACCAATGTTTTAATCAATAACATGTAATTTGTGGTTTATAATATATGATATTGCATTTTCAATTCTTATTTTGCAACTTGAAAACGTATATTCTATTAAATAAACCGAGAAAAGAGTTGTATTTAATTCTTTAGTAGTTTTGATTTATAGCATTTCTTTGTCATGCAGCACTACTAGTAGTTGTTCTTTTGTTCAACCATATGTAGAAATCATTCCAAATCTGATAGTATTTTGAGTTATCTTAGTTATGTTTTCATTAATCAGCCTTCAAAACAAAAATTACTCAAAAATGTGTAAAATAAGAGTGATGATGATAAAGGTCACTGGCTGTAAAGTTCTTGGAATCCTCGAAAAATCATGAAAATTAATGAAGGGTTGATCAGGATATAATTCATAAGAAACTAACCAAGTGAAAGATATTGAAGAAATAAAATGTTTTCCTGACTGACACCCTTATAAGTATAATTTATCACAAGTACTGTTTTTGAAAATCACACATTTATTAATATACAAAAAACTTCTTAAAACATTCATATTTCAAAATATTCATTACTGCGAATGCTTTCGCTGCAGGCTAACTATCAGTTGGATGTTAGTTCTTTTGGGGTTTTTTCATAATTAGCTATACAAATTTGGGTGTTTTTTAAAAAGGAAAATGTTCTTAGCCAACAGGACCATAGCAGTACACTTTAAATTGATTTCTGCCTCTGTGCTTAATGAAGTTGAAGTTACCGAAGGCTATGGAATAAATATTTGCTTCACTGCAATTAAATAGGTTTCTGAAATAAACAGCATCTTCAATAAGGTTTAATTATTTTCCCTCATGTATTATCCTAGGCCAGAGGTATCAAACTAGTGGCCCACAAACCGGAGGCATCATGGCCAGGCCACGCCCACTCCAGCTGAGTGAATGGGAAAAACATCATGAAACATCATGTGATGTTGTGACATGGCGAGTTTGATACTCATGTCCTAAGCTAATTATTTGATAGTTACAAAATGAAGCACATCCTCCTGCATTGAAGCATGAGGATTTACAATTACAGTGATGCCTCGTCCTACAAACGCCTCGTCATACAAACTTTTCGAGATACAAACCCGGGGTTTAAGATTTTTTCGCCTCTTCTTACAAACTATTTTCATCTTACAAACCCACCGCTGCCACTGGGATGCCCCACCTCCGGACTTCCGTTGCCAGTGAAGCACCCGTTTTTGCCCTGCTGGGATTTCCCTGAGGCTCCCCTCCATGGGAAACACCACCTCCGGACTTCCGTGTTTTTGTGATGCTGCAGGGGAATCCCAGCAGTGCAAAAACGGGCACTTCGCTGGCAACGGAAGTCCAGAGGTGGGGTTTCCCAGCGAGGGGAGCCTCAGTGAAATTGCAGCATCACAAAAACACAGAAGTCCGGAGATGCGGTTTCCCATGGAGGGGAGCCTCAGGGGAATCCCAGCAATGCAGAAACGGGCGCTTTGGCTGGCAAAAGGGGTGAATTTTGGGCTTGCACGCATTAATCGCTTTTCCATTGATTCCTATGGGAAACATTGTTTCGTCTTACAAACTTTTCACCTTAAGAACCTCGTCCCGGAATCAATTAAGTTTGTAAGACAAGGTATCACTGTATTAATCTCCCCATTAAGTTTGCATAATCTCTCTGAGTCAAGGTAGATGAATAATTGTATCCTATTTGCTGTAGGAAAGTTAACATTGATAATTCTCCTCTATTTATAGCAAGGTCTGAACAGGTAGGAATATCGAACTGAGTTTGATTGATGTTCAAAAAGGTTGGGGCTGAATTTGGCTCCAAGATTGTAGCCTGAATTGGGAAGCTTAAAAATAAATCCCAGCAGAAAACTGTGGCGAACAATTTCCATGTTGTTGCCAAGAAAACAACATGGGCCACTCAGAGAGAAGTTGTTATGATTAAATTTATTCCAAGGCCATTCCAGTATGTGAGTAGGAAATAAACAATGTTTGAAAAGGTCTTGAAACAAGTTAACAACATCTTTTTTTAATCATTCAGAATGTACTTTTCTATTTTACTCTATCCCTTGTTGATAGTTCCAGTTAAGCTGCAATTGCAAATCAGATGGATGGGTAGCAGTCTCTTTAACAAGGTTTATGTGTTACAAATATTTCAGCAATTAAACTATTTACCATTTAGAAATAATTCATGGAAATTGCAGTGGAAAATTTTCAATATTTTATTTATTTATTAGATAGGTGGACCCCTCTAGGAAAATAATTCTTACAGAAGCAGGACATGTACAAGTGGAAAAATATAAACACAATGCCTTCTGGTCACCAAAAGATAATATGAACCGATCACAAAAATGATATTAAAGGCACAGCAGCTAAAGCCAGGCTTGTGTTATATAAACAATTTTGATATAACTATTACAGATGTGATTGTCAATTGTAATTTTGGCTTCAATGTTCATATTTATGAAATCCTAAATTGAGATTATGAAGAAATACAATAGAATATTAAGTAACAAAAGTATCTAACCGAAATGATCTATTTCCAAGTTTACAAAGAAAAATGAGGTGGAACAAATATTGAAAAGAATAGCAAAAGAAAGAAACTACTGTATCTCTGTTATGATACTTATGTAGTTAGCTTCACTGTCCAGAAACAGTAAAACAAGATACTTTGGGGACTTGTGTAAAGCTTATGTATTCCCAGGTTCTGTTTACTGCTGGCCTAAGAAGAAAGTAATTTACCCAAATGTCACCACCTGTCATTTTACTCTATCTCATTTTATTCACAATACATGTACAGTCTCAACCATATTTTCAGATGGGAAACTGTCAGCTAAATGCAAAAATGCCAAGGTATTCCTGGAAGGTTGTCATTCAGGCATATCAGTCACCAACAGGCACATAGAGATAAAAACCAGACACATTTACACACCATTCAAAACCAGACTATAAAAAAGATAGGTAGCAAACTAAACAATTAGAACACATCCTCTTCGGTAGCCAACTGAATTAAGCAGAGATTAACACAGACAAACTATCAAACAGAAAATATCCTTCAAGGTAGTTCTTTATTCAAGGAGCTACCAAGAAAATCACACATCCACCAACATTGACAAGCAAAACAAGGCATAAACACTACACATGCTTCCACTGATATTATCTGGTTGGCTATGTCTGCAAACAAACAACCAAGCCAGTGATGGGCTACTGCTGGTTAGGACTGGTTTGTCTGTACCGGTGGCAGAAATTTGCACCCGCTTGCCCCCGAACCATTTCTCTGGTCGTTGCAGCTGGCAAAGAACCCTCTGTGCATGCACAGAGGCTTCTGAACATGTACAGACACTCATTTGTGCAACATGACATTGGGCGCACTTCCATCGTGATGCAAACCGGTAGGGAAGGTACAGTGATACCTTGTCTTACAAACTTAATTGATTCCGGGACGAGGTTCTTAAGGTGAAAAGTTTGTAAGACGAAACAATGTTTCCCATAGGAATCAATGGAAAAGCGATGAATGCATGCAAACCCAAAATTCACCCCTTTTGCCAGCCAAAGTGCCCATTTTTGCACTGCTAGGATTCCCCTGAGGCTCCCCTCCATGGGAAACCCAACCTCCAGACTTCCCTGTTTTTGTGATGCTGCAGGGGAATCCCAGCAGGGGAACTCCAGCATCGCAAAAACGATCGGTTTGCTGGCAACAGAAGTCCGGAGGTGGGGTTTCCCAGCGAAGGGAGCCTCATTGAAATCGCAGCATCGCGAAAACACCAAAGTCCTCGAAACCCCACCTCTGGACCTCTGTGTTTTGCGATGCTGCCATTTCAATGAGGCTCCCTTCGCTAGGAAACCCCACCTCCGGACTTCCTTTGCCAACGAAGCACCCATTTTTGCGCTGCTAGGATTCCCCTGCAGCATCACAAAAACAAGGAAGTCCAGAGGTGGGGTTTCCCATGGAGGGGAGTCTCAGGGGAATCCCAGCAGCGCAAAAACGGGTGCTACGTTGGCAATGGAAGTCCAGAGGTGGGGCATCCCAGCAGCCGTGGTGGGTTTGTAAGGTGAAAATAGTTTGTAAGAAGAGGCAAAAAAATCTTAAAGCCCGGGTTTGTATCTTGAAAAGTTTGTATGACAAGGCGTTTGTAAGACGAGGTATCACTGTAATTGGAACCCAATCCTGAATCAAGATCAGAGAGCACCAAGCACTTCACAGTTCAACCCTGAGCTAACTATTCTCTTAACTTGTGTTATACTGTAACATATACAGTACAGTGATCCCCCGATTATCGCGAGGGTTCCGTTCCAAGACCCCTCGCGATAATCGATTTTTCGGGATGTAGTGGTGCGGAAGTAAAAACACCATCTGCGCATGCGCGCCCCTTTTTCCATGGCCGCGCATCCGCAGATGGTGTTTTTACTTCCGCACCTGGGAAGACCCAGAAGCTGAGGAACCGCCTGCCTGCCCGCTTTTCCGCCGCTTTTCCGCCGCTTTTCCGCTTGTCCGGCCGCTGATTTTCTTGTCCGCCCGCCGCTTGACCGCCGCTTGTCCGCCGCTCTGGGAGTTGAAGATGCAAAGGGGAAACCCCATCTTTGGCTCCTCGCTGCTACTGCGCTGCCGAGCAGATCAACTGGTGGGCGGCCGAAGGAACCTTCCCTGGGTGCCGCCCGCCGCTCGAGAGCAAGAGGGGGAGAGATAGAGAAAGAGAGAGAAGGAAAGAAAGAGATGAGAGAGGGAGGAAGAGAGTGTGAGAGAGGAAGAAGCAAGATAGAGAAAGAGAGAGAGAAAGAAAGATGAGAAAGGGAGGGAGTGACGTCATCGGGTGGAAAAATCGCGATATAGCGTTTCGCAAAGATCGAGATCGCGAAACTCGGGGGATCACTGTATATTATATATGAATGTTAATATGCTTGTGAAGAAGGCACAAAAGAGGCTGTACTTCCTGAGAATGCTCAGGAAGATAAATTTATCTCAGCATCTACTGTTGTCCTACTATCGCAGCACCATTGAGAGTGTCTTGACATATGGCATTCTAGCTTGGTATGGGAGCAGCTCTGTAGCAAACAAAAAAGCTCTACAGAGAATTATTAAAACTGCCCAGAACATCATTGGGCTCCAGCTACCCGCCCTGGATGACATCTTCACATCTCGCTGTTCTAGGAAGGTGCATACTATTCTCAAAGACTCTTCTCATCCTGCTTACAATCTCTTTGAATTGTTGCCTTCTGACAGAAGATACAGAACAACTAGAACTCGGACCACACGTTTCCTGAATAGTTTTTATCCCAGAGCTATACTCGCACTTAACAACGAACTACAGGGTCACCATCAGTGAACTGTTGGACAATATTACTCGGTCTGTCATGTAGATGGTTGAGTGGTTCAGGTGGGACATTTATTCTAGTTTTTATTCTATTTTTAAATTTACCTATTCTGATTTTATGTATGGTAGGACTGGTCTCTGGGTGTCACACAACTTTCGGTGCCAATGACAATTCGTTGTTTTTGACAATGACAATAAATTTTTTATTATTATTATTATTATTATTATTATTATTATTATTATTATTATTATTATATAAGTCTGTTCCTTTTGCTAATTAAGAGTTGATCATCTGTGTTAACCAGAGCTGGCGAATGCCCAATGGATTCTGATGGAGGAAGAAATTGCCAATACATTTTAAGCTAAATGGAAGCAGGGTTTCTCAGTCTTGATGGTTTTAAGATGTGTGGACTTCAGCTCCCAGAATTCCCCAGCCCACATGTTGAATTGAAATCCATAGATCTCAACCTGCCAGTAGTGGGAAATACTGATTTAGAAGAATGTACCGTATGTAAATTTTCCAAGTTTGGAAAATTGGCTGGAAACATGCGGAAGAGGCTTTCATCATGGAGTGGATAGACATTGGCTAAAATGATGATGATGTAAGTTTTATTTATTAATTTATTAATTAATTTTTATATCACCCACCTTCCCTATAAGGTGACACGCTTGAATACAGATTTAGACCCATGGATGTATTGTTTGAAGGTGTGGGAGTAGCCATCCCACATTCCTGGACTTCAGTCTAGCCTGCAACTTTCCATAGAACAAAACTCGTAGACGTTAACCTATCAACTGGGACATTAAATATGGGAGAATGATTGCCTATTGCAAAATATTAGGCTATGGTCTCTTTCTTAATTATAGCATTTCATCTGTATAAGCAATATGCTACCTGATAGTTTCCATAAACTTTGACCTTCAAGTCCCACCAGACCTAAATGTCAAAACTATACAACCTGAAGGGAAATATGATGCAAATTATCTAAATGTCACCAAATTATTTGAGTGAAATTATTTAAAACTGGAAGCTAAAAAAGTTGTATCATGCAGCAGTTTATTTCTATAAGAACAATAAAGATACGGATGGGTCTTGTAAAGCAAATTTATTCTGTGATAAAGATTGTATGAGTCAAGTCCATTTCTTCAGATAAATGGAGTAAATTTATCTATCGAAATACACATTTTTTATCTTCACGGTAACACAGTTTTATCTATGAGTAATCTTTCATGTACTAAAATGATTAAATACTGTACATGGAACATTTCTCTTAAATACAAACATGGCTAGAAATTGAAGATGAATAATAAAAGAGACATCAGAGAAGGTACAAATTCTGGTAAGAGTTTATCCATATGGAGGAAATCAGAGTAAGTCCATGGCACACATCCAAGCAATGTAAAGAACTGGCTATTCAACAACATAGATAAAAACCTAATATTTATTAACTGAGCTTGTGTTAACACTCATCATGTAGGAAACAAATGTAAGTCTTATCATATTTCCCAGTTTGAGAAGACATTTTAAATAGTAACATATTTTATGTCTATTTTTTTAACTATTGAAGAACTCTACCCCAATTTCCTAATCAATGCAGTATGGTACTGGACTTTATTATTATCTAATTTAAAATAATGCAGCATTACAACCAAAACTTATCCTTGGAGGCAATTCAAGACTACTTTCAATTTTGGAAATACAAAAACGTTGGCACCATTTAAATTTTTATTTGCCTTCACTGTTTGCTACCACCACTTCTTTCAGCTTCTGATGGGAACAGCTATCCAATATCATCAGGAAGGCTACATATTGCCTATCAAATAAATACACAAATGTATGTAAAATATTTCTTACAATCTGAAATGATTGCCTTTATTAATTCACTCAAGTCTGTTGAGGTTATTTTAGTCTGCAGTTGCAAAACACTACAATAATCCTTAAGGATTAAGCAACTTAAAGGCTAAAAGGTATAATGTCAGAAGGTTGCATGAGCTACAGTTTATCCTCTCATTGCAGCATCTAAAAGTCTCTTCCTAGGAATTCCCCAAGCCATATTTAGGAAGTTGATAGACTACAAATCCCTTGCATGTTGTTATTTGTAAGAATGCTACTCAACCAACATAGGTACCTTAGACCAATGTTTCCCAACCTTGGCAACTTGATTTAAATATTGCCCACAAGATCATATGCTGCAACGTCCTACCTGTCAATGACTACTTCAGCTTCAACCGCAACAACACAAGAGCACGCAACAGATTCAAACTTAATATTAACCGCTACAAACTTGACTGTAAAAAATATGACTTTAACAATCGAGTTGTTGAAGCGTGCAACTCATTACCAGACTCAATAGTGTCAACCCCTAACCCCCAACATTTCTCCCTTAGACTATCCACAATTGACCTCTCCAGGTTCCTAAGAGGTCAGTAAGGGGCGTACAGAAGTGCACTAGTGTGCCTTTCGTCCCCTGTCCAATTGTCTTTCCTTTATCTCATATATCATATATATTTCCTTCCTTTCATATATCTTCTCTTCTTTTTTATATTTTTCTTTATATATATTACCTCATGTCTATTCTCTTCTATATGTATTGTGTATTGGACAAAATAAACAAATAAAATAAAAATAAAAGATATCTGGACTTCAACTCCCAGAATTCCCAAGCCAGCATTTACTGGCTGGGGAATTCTGGGAGTTGAAGTCCAAATATCTTCAAGTTGCCAAAGTTGGGAAACACTGCCTTAGACCAATGTTCCTCAAACTTGGCAACGTTAAGAAGTAATGGACTTCAATTCCCATAATTCCCAAGCCAGCATGCTGACTAGAAAATTCTGGGGGTTGAGGTCCACACACCTTAAACTTGCTATGTCTTAAAAATACTATCTTAGGCCTTTCTTAGTCAATAATTTTTTAAAAAAATGAGACAAACTAAGCTATAGTGGTACAAAGTCCCGGGTAAGTTCAGAGCAGATAATAGAGTACAAACTCAGCTATCTGTCTTATGATAAATTAGTGATTTATTGTTCTCCACAATCACCTCACAACCATTTTCTAGACTGCCATGCTTCTGAGTGAAATCACTCAGGTTTCAAGATTTCTGTAATAGTCACTAGTCCAAAAATTTTACCTTCCCTTGATGTAAAAGTGCAAAAATTGGGAAAAATTTAAAAGGAAATCTTCCCCTTTCCTTTTCCCTTCCATTTTATTTTATTTGGAAGTTCCCTTCCTCGAAGGAAAAAAAAGACTGTAATGTATTTCTTTTAATGGTGTCCTTTAAAATGATACTTAAAAGAGTTAAGATATAAAATGAATCCATATTTTAAAATATGTGAAATCAAATAATAAAGCTTGCAAAAGGACAAAAGCCAACAACTACCAATCCCTCCACTAGATATTACCAATTTTTCAGCCATTTAATAAAAATCTTTTAAGTCCCATATATTTTTGAAGGGGTATATTATTAATCAAGTATTATGAGGATGGATACAAATGCAAATTTTGCTTTTAAAACCAATATCCATCTGGCAAGGTTACTTTCCAAATATTCTGGGTATGCTATGATATGTCAGTGAGAAACAAGACAAACTTGGAAATTCAGTGGAGACTCCACACAGGATTGTAGCTGTATACAAATCACCCTTGCTGGAACCATGACAAATTCCTTGTGTGTCCAATCACACTTGGCCAATAAAGAATTCTATTCTATTCTATTCTAATTCTTTCCGACTGAAAAAAACATCTATCACTGCATAGTAAGAGACATTGATTGGTTGCAAGCATAGTTTCCAGCATTCATAGAAACATAGAAGACTGACAGCAGAAAAAGACCTCATGATCCATCTAGTCTGTCCTTATACTATTTTCTGTATTTTATCTTAGGATGGATATACAGTGATACCTTGTCTTACAAACTTAATTGGTTCCGGGACAAGGTTCTTAAGGTGAAAAGTTTGTAAGACGAAACAATGTTTCCCATAGGAATCAATGGAAAAGCGATTAATGCGTGCAAGCCCAAAATTCACCCCTTTTGCCAGCCGAAGTGCCTGTTTTTGCACTGCTGGGATTCCCCTGAGACTCCCCTCCATCGAAAATCCCACCTCCGAACTTTTGTGTTTTTGCGATGCGGCAGGGGAATCCCAGTATCGCAAAAATGAGTGCTTCGCTGGCAATGGAAGTCCGGAGGTGGGGTTTCCCAACGAAGGGAGCCTCAGTGAAATCACAGCATCACAAAAACACCGAAGTCCTCGAAACCCCACCTCCGGACCTCTGTGTTTTTGCGATACTGCGATTTCACTGAGGCTCCCCTCGCTGGGAAACCCCACCTCCGGACTTCCGTTGCCAGTGAAGTGCCCATTTTTGCACTGCTGGGATTTCCCTGCAGCATCACAAAAACATGGAAGTCCGGAGGTGGGGTTTCCCATGGAGGGGAGCCTCAGGGGAATCCCAGCAGTGCAAAAATGGGTGCTTCACTGGCAATGGAAGTCCGAAGATGGGGCATCCCAGTGGCAGCTGTGGGTTTGTAAGGTGAAAATAGTTTGTAAGAAGAGGCAAAAAAAATTTAAACCCCGGGTTTGTATCTCGAAAAGTTTGTATGACGAGGTATCACTGTATGTTTATCCCAGGCATGTTTAAATTCAGTTACTGTGGATTTATCAACCACGTCATTCATGTGTGACCCTTAGCCACTCTAAGGATCAGCAATCTCCATGCCTTTCTGTGTCACACGGCCTCCTTCAGATCTGCCATGGTCATCCAGTGTTCTTTACAGTGTCCAACAAGTGGATATTAGAATGGCTCCTTCTCCTTTTTATTTATTATTTAGTTAGTTAGTTAGACTTCTATGCTGCCCGATCCCGAAGGACTCAGGGCGGCTTACAGCAATATAAAATTACAAAATAGAATTAAAACAACAATATAAAGAAGTCAAAACAGAAAATCTAATACTAAAACCCTAGCTAAAACTCGTATTAGGACAACTCCACCAACATACATACGTACCATTCATCCACAATCATAATTATACCAGTGGTCCAGCTGTTTGTTAATTTAGGGGCCCCGGGCCTGCCAGCATAGCTATGTCTTTATGGCCTTGGGAAAAGCCAGCAGGGTGGGAGTGGTACAGACATCAAGGGGGAGTTGATTCCATAGAACCGGGGCGGCAACAAAGAAGGCTTTCCCTGCGGTTCTGCCAGTCTACATTGCTTGGCTGATGGGACCTGGAAGAGGCCAACTCTGTGTGCTCTAATTGGTCTCTGGGAGGTATGTGGCAAGAGACGGTCCTGTAGATAATCTGGCCCTAAGCCATATAGGGCTTTATGGGTGATAACCAACACCTTGAATTGTGCCCGGAGACTAATAGGTAGCCAGTGCAGCTTGTGGAGAATAGGTGTTGTATGGGTGTACCGAGGTGCATCCATGACAACTCACGCGGATGCATTCTGAACAATTTGGAGTCTTCGAACACTCTTCAAGGGTAGCCCCATGTAGAGCGCACGTAGATGGGAGGTGATGAGGATCTGAGCAACTGTACACAGAGCCTCCTGCTCCAAATAGGGCCGTAGTTGGTACACAAGGCGAACCTGTGCAAATGTCCCCATGGCCACAGCTGAGAGATGATGGTCAAAGCTCAGCTGTGGGTCCAGGAGGTTCTATCTGCGGGGGTCAAAGTTTCTCCCCCTAGCACAATGGATGGACAGATCGAATAGAAGGAAATGGAAAAGTGCAAAAAATCAGAATCAACAAACCTAGATACAAAGTCTGTTCAAGCTGGATGGATGGATGGAGTTAAAATTGTACAATGAAGAGCAGACCATTTAAGTCAGAGATTTTCAAAGAGTGGTCTACCAGCAAGATCAATCAGAAGGCCTATCAGAGGTTACCCAAACTCACTAGCTACCACCATTTGCTACCTCAATTGGGATTTTTAGAATTTGCCAACAATCAGTTGACTGTTGATATAGATGTGGCTAAAGTAGCAAGGCAAATTTCATTGTATTAAGGAGGTCCTTAGCCATCAGCTGGCTAGATAAATGGCAATCCATTGTGGAGGCCCCCAACCATCAGTTAGCTCCAATCCACTGGCACTTCCGCCACCAGCCCCAACTTCAAATGAAAATACTTAATTTTAGATTGTGGGATATAAAAGCAAATTTTAAAGGAGTGTTAAAATGCAGGAGATGAATCAATCTATACAATGCAAATTTTCAAAAATTGTATTTACTGGTCCACAATTGCAGAATGTTCCAGTCAAGTTATCACTAATATGGCTTATTGATTTCAAAGGAAAATGAAATCTAGTACATTTAACCTGGAGTCAATTTCCTGTCTATTGTGAAGATTACAATCATTGATATTCTGCTAATTTAGAATAGTTGTATGCTGAGATACTAATTTCTAACCACAGCCTTACTGCCTTTTCGCCATAATTTCATTTGCACCAACTCCAGCCTCTTCTATTAAATAGCCAGGCTTACTGAATGACATATAGTACATGGCTTTGGATCAGACTACCTCTGGAACCGCCTGCTACCACACGAATCCCAGCGACCGATAAGGTCCCACAGAGTTGGCCTTCTCCGGGTCCCATCGACTAAACAATGTCGTTTGGGCCCCCCCGGGGAAGAGCCTTCTCTGTGGCGGCCCCAGCCCTCTGGAACCAATTCCCCCCGGAGATTAGAATTGCCCCCACCCTCCCTGTCTTTCGTAAACTACTAAAGACTCATTTATACCGCCAGGCATGGGGGGGTTGAGATATTCCTTCCCCCTAGGCCATTACAAGTTATGCATGGTATGTCTGTGTGTATGTTTGGTTTTATAATAAGGGTTTTTAGTTGTTTTATTATTGGATTGTCACATGCTGTTTTTATCATTGTTGTTAGCCGACCCGAGTCTACAGAGAGGGGCGGCACACAAATCCAATAAATTATTATTATTATTATTATTATTATTATTATTATTATTATTATTATTATTATATGAATTCTGGAGCACTAAGAAGAAAGGCAAGAACAATAAGTCAGCCTGACATGGGAAGAAAACCCAAAGTTCACATTCTGATAGCCCTAAGATGCTAGTTTTTCTCTCTATCCAAGCAGCACACAATGTCTTTATTCAGTTCACCAACATCACAGTATGGCATGGGAAAAACATTTCACCACTAATGGTAGCATACAAAGCGGTCTGTAACGTCTTATAGTTACATAGCTTGCCAAAATGATATTTGGTTCAGTGGCCGTTGTTTATAACTGTTTCTGTTGAAAGAAGTTTGGAATTTGCAGAAAATTACAGCAAGCCAGAGCAATAAATCAGTTCATTCATTTAGATTCAGAAAAGATATGTGTTTGATTCCAGCATCTCGATTTACATAATAGTAGGGGGAAATCGGCCAATTCCCCCTCCTTTTATAAATTTCAAACACTCCAAAGGAATTGAGAAGGTTGGAAAATATCATTCCATAAATATTAAATATGCTTTTAATGGAAATATGGTTACACCCAGTTCAGCTTGGTTTCTTCTAACCTCCAAGTAAGGAATACCAGTTTAAATCTCTGTCATCCTTTGTATAGTTAGAAATTTCCAAAAGATCACAAATAACTAACAAATATAACCAGGGTATAAAATGACAGTGCAAAAACAGAAAGCTAACACTATCTGGTCATCTGAATAAAAACTGCACCAGCACATATTTTGTCTCTACATACTACAATTAAAAGATGTTCTGGCCTACTAATCAGTTCTCAAATAATTTGGAAGAAATGTATTAAAAGTAGCACTGAGAAAGGAGCAATGCAACTTTCAAATAAATAATAATAAAGGAGAACTATCAAATCATATAAGTTGCATTTTAAAAGTATAAAAACTTTTAGAGATAAATATTTCACACGTATTATACTGGTTACTGGTTAATGGATGTCACTTAGAGTGACATCACGAGGCAAGAACACAAGTTTTCTAGCAAAAATTTATAAGGAATGGAAAGTTAGTTATTTTAACAGGCACCACAATTATTTGGCAGTTCTAAAACTGAGGACAGGAGAAGAGAGATTAAACATGAAAGTCTAATGAAAGGGGAAAAATGAGGTTTCTGTTTACATTTGAATCTTGACAACAGGAAATAACTGCAGTGAATGGGGAAAAAACTGGAAAATACATTAAGGTGACCATTAACATTCAAGAATCTGACTGTCTCTATTTATCCACATGAATAGCAAGTTAATATATACCAATTAACATGCATCAGCTGCTATAAAGAAAATTTATATATAAAATGTTCAAAAACTGCAACATTGGAAAGCGCTCAAGCGGTAGTGGTATTGGGTTGGAAAGAGTCTAAAAAATGGACATTACAGAATTGGTACTGGTACATGGTGGATCACATTTGTTTTGAAATCATGGAAATAAGATTAAACAATTTTGATGAAAATAAACTGGAGAAGCTGATGGTACGATGGAATAAGATGAAAGATTATATGTTGAGTAGAATTTGTGACAAAAATGTGAAAAATAAACTCCAATCACTCTTTGAATAGTAAACAAATGCAAATTTGAGCTAAAGAAATAAAAGAATATAAACTAGTAAATATTTGAACCCCCCGCAATTGGTGGTGGTGGTGGGATTGTCAGTCGGGTGATGGGCACATGCACTGTGCACTGTTTTATGGTTGTTTTATGTAACTTTCAAATGTGCAAAACCAATTTTTTTTAAAAAAAGAAAATGTATATAAAATGTTCTATCGCTGGCATTTAGCCCCAGCCAGACTTGCTAAAATTTGCCCCAATATAGATCCATTATGTTGGAAATGCCAAAAGGTTCATGGTACATATTCATTTATAGTGGGCCCTGCCCAGTGGCAAAAAATTATTGCAATAAGATTAAGACCTGGATAAAATAAATGACAGAATGTGACATAGAATTAAGACCGGAGATATACCTACTAGGGATTATTAAGGAGCAATATCCAAAGCAAATCATTATCATTATACACATTTTAACAGCTGCTAGACTATCATTAACACAGACATGGAAGGATGGAAGTCCCCTGATTGACAACATGATAATTAACAAATTGGTGGACTGTGCTGAAATGACAAGTATGTATGAAGTACAGAATAGATAAGAGAAATTCTATAAGTGGCTAGAAACTCTGTCTCTCTGTCTCTCTCTCTCATACCCTACCATATGTGTGTGTGTGGTGTGTGTGTCTGTACACACACAAATAGAAATAAATAGTAATTGTAAATATTAACACCAATGGAAATTATAATTGAGATAGATTATTAATCTGATAGATGGACATATATGCATAGAAATGTTTTATTTTTGACGTCCTTTTTGCCACGTCGACAACAGAGCGAACACCCACCCGCCCTCCCTATTTTCAGTGTGCCACTGTGGGTCGCCCTTAGGGGGCCGAATAGGAATTTTTGGCAGTCTCGGCATTTTCTGCGACTGTTTTTTCACCTATTCCACACTGCGGTGACGGACATGCAGTTAGGGGGTGCTTCGCACCCTGTTTAGGCTAATTGGCTTACCTCTGGTCATTTGGGTAGGCATGTTAGGGGCGAAAACTGGGTGGTGTTTAGCAACTGCGTGTTCTCCGTTGGGCATCTTTGGGGATGATTGACAGGTTCTCTCCAAAGGCTCATGGTGCTAACGGCCTGAGCAATTGGGTGGAACCTGTCTTTGGGTCCCGCCCATTTCTTTCCCCTTGTAGGGGTTAGACGGCGAGACCTCCCACATGCAGGTTCATGGCAGAGATCCAGGTGAGGGCAGGGCCCTTCACCTGGATCAGCATGGAGCTACGCCCATAAGTTGCCCCGGAAGTTTTTCTGACGTCATTTTCCGCCCCGGAAGCAATTGTTTGACCCTGCAGGTCCTTGTTAGGGTTATAGTTAAATTTATGCTAATTTAATGAATAAATTATGCAAATTTAATTAATAAAATGACCCATTTTAAATCCAGCTCTTTGTGTCCGTGTCATTACTCCGCCTCTGCTGCAAATGTAATATGTAAATATGTTTGTGTATTTTGTTACTGTCTTATGTTTTTGTATTGTTTTTAAAACTCAATAAAATTATTTTTTTAAAACATACACCAATTTTTAAAAAAACACAAGAATGGAATGGAATAGAAATCTTAATTGTCCAAGTGTGATTGGATACACAAGGAATTTGTCTTTGGTGCATATGGTACATATGAAGAAGAAACTCACTTCTGAAATGTAAATAATCCATAATGAATGTCAGCGTGGATCACATTTTCCACTAAATTTACCATTCCTGCTTCATGTAGGAAAATGTACAATTGTATTTGGAAGATCACTTTTTTTTCCAAAAGAAAGGAAATATAAAGTAGCTGGGATTCAACAATTACTGGACAAATGTACTTAAAACTAGTAGGAAAATACGCTATGCGATAATTAAAGGTAATGTAGTTCCGACAGCTAAGCAATTTTAAGTCCAGTGAGACTCATATGACTGGAAACTTCATTTCCATGCTTATCTCCGTGGATCAGGAGCTGGGCTAAGAATTCCATTGTATGCTTCCTGGCACTACTCTTCTGTGTATTGTGCTTATATATTATTTAGAAAACATGCACACAGTTCTAAAAAGATAGTTCAGTGTCATTTTTTGTAACGTCACCTGCTTGACATTTGGAGGGAAATGCTAACCTTAAACACAAAGAATGTTGGGGAAGATAGAGTTTCACTTGGATTGCCATCACCCCTACATAAATTACCAATTGTTGTGGTTATCTCTGGCCCAGCTCCTGCCCCAAGGACTGTGGATGTGGGGGAGACATCCACATGCTGCAGGCCTGTTTTGCCCCCGGTGGAATCTGCTGATGAAGACTCCTCTGACCAAGAAGACATGAGTGACAGGGAGGAGGAGAGTGTGGCAGACAGCTCAGAAGGAGATCAATTATCTAGCTCCTCCTTGGATTCAGAACAAGAGTTAATGATACAGCCACGCATGCTGATGAGAGCGATGCATAGGCGGCAACAACTGAGAGATTATTATCAAAGAAAATGAGGCCACCTGTGGTTGGGTGGGGCTGTGGTAATTAGTGAGGCTGCTATAAATAGCAGCCTGTGGGTTTGGCCATTGAGGAGGATTATCTGATCGTTGTGTTTCGCATGCTTTGCTGCGTTTGACCTTTTCTGTGCTGATTTTTCCTCGCTTTGAAACTAAACCAGGGCAAAATGTGTTTCACTTTGTGAAAGAAGGAGGACTGTGAATTGCCTCACAGCTGCAAGCTAAGTATCACAGAACGGATAAGGGACTTGTACAAATTACCAGTTTGTTTGGAGACCAGTGCTCTTTGCGATACAAAAAGAGGGCTTAGTTTAAGTGAATTTTCATTATAAAGAACATTCTTTTGAATTTTCAAAGGTGTGTGTGTGTCTGAAATTTGTACCTGTGAATTTTCGGGAGGAGTCTACCAGAGAGCCCGACAGAACACCGTGTTACTAACTTTAACAATTGCAGTGATTCATTTAACAACTCTGGCAAGAAAGGTTGTAAAATGAGCCAAAATTCACTTCATTTCCTTAATATATTTTACAATATAACATCTATCTCTGCTTTTGATCTCCCAGTTTGTTCCATGTTTATAATAAAACAAGTATTTTTTAAAACAAACAAACAGAGAAAGCTCAAGAAACACATATTGTACAATTAATATTATCAGGACAACTTTTCATATTCTCATAACATGATCAAGGAAATACTGACTATACACCAATCTATCCTCAACCATTCAGCTTATTCAATTCAGGCATTGCAATAGGCTGTGGTTTGCTCCAGGGACAGAATAAAGCCCAAACTATGGTTGGACTTTCTAAAGTATCCAGTAATGTACAGTTAAGTCATAATCTCCTTAGTCTTGCTATACTGTATTTCTTCTGCTAATGTTGCTGGGAAGAGTAATGGTTTTAGGTATTAGTCATCAAAGCAGCAAGCACAAGCCCATATTTATGAAGTCATTTCAAAGCAAGATTCCAGTTCTGGTTTCCTGGAAGATTATACATTATATAATCAATGCAGATTCCAGTCCAATTAAATACTGAATTCAGCTACACCAATTAATTAATTCAGTTAAGCTTCCTTAAGACCCATGATACTACATTATATGTACCGTAATCTGATTACTTAAACATCAAACTGCAGAGTAATATTTTTAATGTGAGTACATCACTCTTCACTATACTTTTGCTAGCAAAGGAGTTTGGCAAGATGGTTAAAAAAACAGTATTATAATATTATTTAAACTGGACCATAGCCAACATCAACGGTTTATATTGGATGCTTTACAAGAAGAATGCATACCAAAAAGTTAATATACAAATAACTAAATAATCCTAGGAGGCAGTTATCTTCTCATTCCCCAGGGACCTATTAATTTGAAAGTAACCTTGAGATCATGAGCAAAAAACTCATTACATTCAGTGTATCATGCTTTTGTTAAATAATTCCTTCCTTTTCTTTTAAAGGAGTATCATGGGTCTTGATTCAGTTAAGCTTCCTTAAGATCCATGATACTACATTATATAAAACTAAACAATAATAAAACTAAACAATCTTTATTTTTCATATCAAAATAAGTGTCATGTACGTGTGAACCTTCTGGGAGGTGTTTTGCTTCAATCATATTTTTCATAAAGCAATACCTTGATGGGACTTTGCAATGTGAAGTCTCTTCTGTCCTTCCATAGGAGTCAGCATAGCGCATGAAAGCGCATGAAAGCAATTACTTTCCTGGCCCTTCCTTGACTTTCTCTATTTTGCCCTACAAAAGACCTGTCTGTTCATCACATCCTTTCTCCCAAAAGCAAATTCAATAGATTCACTGGTTGTCCTGACTTAGTATTTTCTTGGGTGCATTTATTCTATTCTATATCCTCCCTTTTCTGAAGGGATTTATAGAGGTTTCCCTCTTAATGTCATTCTTAAAATAACTATGTTGGAAAGTAAGTTGGGTTAAGGAAGGGAGACTGACCCGGGCACATAGCAAATTGTACAAGGGAATTCAAGTCTAGAGCCATAGTTCCCTCTGAGCTGAGCAGTGAGCAATCGCTCACTTAAAAATCATCATCAACTCAGAGTTTCCCAAACCTGCCCAGAAGCCCAGAGGGAAAGAGTGAGAGGGAAGGAGAGAGAAAGGAAGAGAGGAAGAGAGAGAAACAGATAGAAAAAAGAGAGGAAGGAAAAGAGAAAGAAAAAGAATGGGAGTAAGGAAGAGAGAAAGAAAATCAAAATCTAGTTTGAAACAAGCTCAACTATTTAAGTGGCATTTTGATATTGATAGAGTTGCCCTATTATGTATGAGCTCACTGTTATAGACACACAGTACAGTATTTTATTTTGAAATTCTCTGAGGCAAAACAGGGTGGGTTATTTATTTGTTTGTTTGTTTGTTTGTTTGTTTGTTTATTTATTATTTCTGTGCTGCCCAGTCCCGAAGCTCAGACACTATACTTTTCCGCCCACCCCCCCAAAAAATTAGAGGGAACACTGTCTAGAGCCACTTATTTTTTCAAGAGAAAAAAATGGAATTTGTTTCAAAGAGATTCAAAACCTGTGTGCATTTTGGCTGTGAAGAAACTAGTCTGCACCATCGTAGAAACTCTAGTCTTATCTCACTTTCAACCTTCTTTGCTTCCATTTTTGTAATACTTATGCCACCCTATGTTTGTCAAAGAGGAAGTATCCTAGTTATGACAAACTGCAGCTAAACTGAATTACTATCTAAATATATCAGATTATCTCAGGGACAGCCTTCTGCTGCACGAATCCCAGCGACCAGTTAGGTCCCAAAGAGTGGGTCTTCTCTGGGTCCCGTCAACTAAACAATGCCGCTTGGCGGGACCCAGGGGAAGAGCCTTCTCTGTGGCGGTCCCGGCCCTCTGGAACCAACTCCCCCCAGAGATTAGAATTGCCCCCACCCTCCTTGCCTTTAGTAAGCTACTTAAAACCCACCTCTGCCGCCAGATGCTCTTTCCCCCTAGGCCTTTACAATTTTATGCATGGTATGTCTGTATGTATGTTTGGTTTTTTATATTAATGGGTTTTTAATCATTTTTAGTATTGGATTATTACTGTACACTGTTTTATTGTTGCTGTTAGCCGCCCGAGTCTCCGGAGAGGGGCGGCATACAAATCCAATAAATAAATAAATAAATAAATATGTGGAAAAGGATTAATTCATGGAATGTATCTCTAACATGTAGCAGTCATCATAACATATCAATTATTAAGGAGCAGGGCTGCCCAGAATGGCAAAACGTATGACTTGCATTCACACAATAGGCATATCAATGATAGTACAATACAAGCACAGCAAATACCTTAATCCAAAACACTGTAGCTATCCTACACCTGTTCATTTGGGTAGATGAGAAACATGCATTTCTTTGTGCTTGTATTGAGTTAATCGGATGCCTAATAGTGTTAAAAATTCAAGTACAGTGATACCTCATCTTACAAACGCCTCGTCATACAAACTTTTCGAGATACAAACCCGGGGTTTAAGATTTTTTTGCCTCTTCTTACAAACTATTTTCACCTTACAAACCCACCGCCACCGCTGGGATGACCCGCCTCCGGACTTCCGTTGCCAGCGAAGCACCCGTTCTTGCGCTGCTGGGATTCCCCTGAAGCTCCACTCCATGGGAAACCCCACCTCCGGACTTCCATTGACAGCGAAGCACTTGTTTTTGCGATGCTGGGATTCCCCTGCAGCATTGCAAAAACACAGAAGTCCAGAGATGGGGTTTCCTATGGAGGGGAACCTCAAGGGAATCCCAGCAGTGTAAAAATGGGCGCTTTGGCTGGCAAAAGGGGTGAATTTTGGGCTTGCACGCATCAATCGCTTTTCCATTGATTCCTATGGGAAACATTGTTTCGTCTTACAAACTTTTCACCTTAAGAACCTTGTCCCGGAACCAATTAAGTTTGTAAGACACGGTATCACTGCATTCTTCAATCTACCATGCTCCAAATATTGCTGGTCACACTGTTGGGGATGAGGTTGAGGTCAGATGAAGAACATTCAGCTGAGAAAGAGTGAAATGGATAATATGGTTTCACTGGGAGAAGAACCAGCAGAGTTTTCCAACAGTCCTGTTGGACTAAAGTGGCACAGAAGCCCCAGTAAAAAAGTAAAATAAATTACAAATGCCAAGCATCCAAAACATAAAAATGAATTGATAAATCGCAAATGATACTACGAATGTTATCCAGAAATTAAGGTTACAAGGCATGTAGCTCTCACGGGGAATGTTCGTGGGGGACGTCGGTATTACCACCATGAAGTGGGAAGCAAGCGGAAGAGAATGAGCAGTGCCAGTGGTCAGTAGATAGAAAGATAGAAACATAGAAGACTGACCTCATGGTCCATCTAGTCTGCCCTTATACGATTTCCTGTATTTTATCTTACAATGGATATATGTTTATCCCAGGCATGTTTAAATTCAGTTACTGTGCATTTACCAACCACGTCTGCTGGAAGTTTGTTCCAAGGATCTACTACTCTTTCAGTAAAATAATATTTTCTCATGTTGCTTTTGATCTTTCCCCCAACTAACTTCAGATTGTGTCCCCTTGTTCTTGTGTTCACTTTCCTATTAAAAACACTTCCCTCCTGGACCTTATTTAACCCTTTAACATATTTAAATGTTTCGATCATGTCCCCCCTTTTCCTTCTGTCCTCCAGACTATACAGATTGAGTTCATTAAGTCTTTCCTGATACGTTTTATGCTTAAGACCTTCCACCATTCTTGTAGCCCATCTTTGGACCCGTTCAATTTTGTCAATATCTTTTTGTAGGTGAGGTCTCCAGAACTGAACACAGTATTCCAAATGTGGTCTCACCAGCGCTCTATATAAGGGGATCACAATCTCCCTCTTCATGCTTGTTATACCTCTAGCTATGCAGCCAAGCATCCTACTTGCTTTTCCTACCGCCCGACCACACTGCTCACCCATTTTGAGACTGCCAGAAATCACTACCCCTAAATCCTTCTCTTCTGAAGTTTTTGCTAACACAGAACTGCCAATGCAATACTCAGATTGAGGTCATCAACTGGCGTTGTGGTGAAGGTTAGAGATGAGCGTCCTCATTCCGTTTCCCTCCAAGTTCGACATGCACACTGTAATGCACTACCTGAATGCTAAGGGCATGAATGCTGCTGCGATGGGTGCCCAAGATTTTTCTTGCTAATTGCTGAGTTTTTACATTTTTGGCTGAAGGAGAATGGGTATGGCACATTGATGGGCTCCTATGGGAACGGTCAGTTCTGGTAGCAAAATTTGAAGCTCCACCCCAGAGCACCCAATTTGCACTGAAAGATGTTGAAACTAAATGCATAAGCCACGACCACAGTGTGGTAGTAAAAATTTTGGAGTATGGTGATAAGCCCAAGTTTCATTTCCTGTCACTATACAGTTGAGAAACCTCATCTTCAATCTCAAAACGGTCAAGAAATTCTCGGGCAGCACCGACTGTCGATTTTGGGCGCTTCAGTAAACATCTTGGGCAAGCATCGCAGCAGCATTCATACACTTAGCGTTCAGATAACATAAGCCGGGGTGGCGCAGTAGGTAAAGTGCTGTACTGCAAGCCACTGAAGCTGACTGTAGTTCTGAAGGTCAGCGGTTCAAATCTCATCACCGGCTCAAGGTTGACTCAGCCTTCCATCCTTCCGAGGTGGGTAAAATGAGGACCCAGATTGTGGGGGCAATATGCTGGCTCTGTTAAAGAGTGCTATTGCTAACATGTTGTAAGCCGCCCTGAGTCTAAGGAGAAGGGCGGCATAAAAATTGAATGAATGAATGAATGAATGAATGAATGAATGAATGAATAAATATTACAGTGCGCACTTCGCACTTGGAGGGAAACGGAATGAGGACGCTCATCTCTAACCTTCACAACTCAATTTGATGATCTACTGACCACTGGCACTGTCCGTTCTCCTCCTATGGCTTCCTGCTACATGATAGTAATACTGTACCAACTTCCCCCATAAACATTCCCCACGAGAGCTATGTCCCTTTCAAACTTACTTTCAGGATAACCCTCGTAAGTTACCCAAATCTAATAAAAAATCATGTTATTTCTTGTCACAGTGCTTTTCCATTCTAGTCCACTGCAATGCAATTACAGGAATTCTAACATTTTGTAACTTCCACCATGGTTCTGCTGAGTTTTCAAATTCACAAATATCACTGGAATTAAATGCCTGATGCAAATATCAAGACATGATGTCTTTCCCTAAATTGAAAGCTGCTGCACTTTTAGTAGGCTACACCATTGCTTCCTCTGGGTAGAATGGTTTCTTTTAAAGGAAAAATTTGGCTTCCGGTCAACCCCTTCAAGGTCAAGCTAAAAGGTTTCAACACCAGAAGCAAAATAACCCAATGCCTAATAATTAACAAAGCGGGGCACAATCCACCAGAAAATTCCTCAGAAAATCTGATTTATATTTGAGGTATCCTGGCTCTGAACATCAAAAGCTTTATTATGTAAGAATAATAACAGCTGCGAGGAAAGAAGAAACATTTATTCCTAAAGGCAAAACAGTTTGCCTTTAGGGGCTGGCTGCAAAGAAATTGGGTTCAGTAGCAGATTCTTAAAGAGGAAACTTGTCCAGGGTGAAGTGCCTACCTGACACCTGAAGGGAGTGTGTAACATGCAGTTCCTGTGGAAGACCTAATTAACTGTGTTTGCAGACCTTATCTTCTGATATGCAGACTGGGTCAGGGTAACTTGTTTGAGGAAGTTTGCTAATTTTAGCCGAGTAACTTAGTTTCAAGCTCGACTGTCAATTATTCGGCAAAGACACTGATTCTTAGATCATTATGGATTTTGTTAATGTTTTAAAGGAAGATGGACTTAGATTAACTTAGTTTCAATCTTGACTGACAATTATTCGGCAAAGGCACTGATTTTCAGATCATTATGGATTCTGTTAATATTTTAAAGGAAGATGGACTTAGATTAACTTAGTTTCAATCTTGACTGTCAATTATTCGGCAAAGACACTGATTCTTAGATCATTATGGATTTTGTTAATATTTTAAAGGAAGATGGACTTAGATTAACTTAGTTTCAATCTTGACTGACAATTATTCGGCAAAGGCACTGATTTTCAGATCATTATGGATTCTGTTAATATTTTAAAGGAAGATGGACTTAGATTAACTTAGTTTCAATCTTGACTGTCAATTATTCGGCAAAGACACTGATTCTTAGATCATTATGGATTTTGTTAATGTTTTAAAGGAAGATGGACTTAGATTAACTTAGTTTCAATCTTGACTGACAATTATTCGGCAAAGGCACTGATTTTCAGATCATTATGGATTCTGTTAATATTTTAAAGGAAGATGGACTTAGATTAACTTAGTTTCAATCTTGACTGTCAATTATTCGGCAAAGACACTGATTCTTAGATCATTATGGATTTTGTTAATGTTTTAAAGGAAGATGGACTTAGATTAACTTAGTTTCAATCTTGACTGACAATTATTCGGCAAAGGCACTGATTTTCAGATCATTATGGATTCTGTTAATATTTTAAAGGAAGATGGACTTAGATTAACTTAGTTTCAAGCTCGACTGTCAATTATTCGGCAAAGACACTGATTCTCAGATCATTATGGATTCTGTTAATATTTTAAAGGAAGATGGAAGTGTAAAGAATAAAATACATTTGGATATAAAACTTCTCACAAATAGTGTCACAAATATTTACCTTTTCTCCCTCCCCTCCAAAAAAACACTTAAGTTCCACCCACCCACAAGACTTGACCCCAAACCCTTCCTTTACCTTGACTCTCTCTAGTTCTCCTCAGCTCCACTACCTGGGTCACTTCTGCCCTCTCCACAGCACATTTTCCAAAGTCCTGATCAACTTCCTTTCCCAGTTGACCTTTCACTATGACACCAGACAGACCGAGGTCTGGTTTCTCACACCCAGGCCACTCTCCCATCACCTTCGTTTGTGCCCAGCCCCACCGGACTGAAGGCGGGGAATAGTCGGGATGGTCACAAGTGTGTGTCTCTGTATGGCAGTGGTTCTCAACCTTTCTAACGCCGTGATCCCTAAATACAGTGCCTCATGTTGTGGTGATCCCCAATCATAAGTCTAGCGCCAATTCTCCCAACAGAGCTTTAAACTGATTGGAAGGTCAGAGAGCCACCCCTGCCATAAATGCCGTATTGTAAAACTGATTTAACTGTTGTTCATAAAATCACACATCACAATGTACTCCCTGTTAGCAACTACTTCACCTTTAACAACAACAACACAAGAGCATGCAATAGATACAAACTAAATGTAAATCGCTCCAAATTAGACTGCAGAAAAAACAATTTCAGCAATAGAGTGGTCAGCACCTGGAATTCACTACGGGACTCCGTTGTTTTCCTCCCCCAATCCCAAAATCTTCAACCTTACATTATTATTATTATTATTATTATTATTATTATTATTATTATTATTATTATTATTATTATTTATTAGATTTGTATGCCGCCCTTCACAACAATTAATGACAAATCTAATAATTTAAAAACATTTTTAAAAACCCTGTTATTAAGCAGACATACACACAGACATACCAAACATAAATTGTATAGGCCCGGGCCGGGGGAGATATCTCAATTCCCCCATGCCTGGCGGGGGAGCTGGTTCCAGAGAGTTGGGGCCGCCACAGAGAAGGCTCTTCCCCTGGGACCTGCCAAACGGTCTATCTACAATAGACCTCTCCCCTTTTCTAAGAGGTTTGTAAGGGGTGTGCATAAGTGCACCTTCGTGCCTACTGTCCCTATCCTATTGTCTTTTTATCTTTTCTATATCTACTTTATACTTATATTATGTTAAACATACTACAATACTATATTTGTATGACAAATAAGTAAATAAATAAAATTAAAATAAATAAATGTTCCAAGGTGCCAGAATAGAAGCTTTAGTTCCTAACACCATGGGGAATTTGTCTTTTCCTTGGTCTTAGGCGACCCCTGGGAAACGGTCATTCGATAACAACCCTCCAAAGGGGTTCTGACCCCCAAGTTGAGAACCACTGGTGTATGGAGAGTGACAAGATGTAACGGGCTTGTGAGGGAAAGGGGGATCGGATGATACCGCCCCTGTCCTCCTCCACCACCCACCGGCCAAAAAGCAAAGGGGCGAGAAGGAGAGCGAAGTCAGGGGAGCCGGGAGCGAAGGCCCTTGGGGCGAACAAGTTCCCGAATCCCGAAGAAACAAAAGGCACCAACTTCGCAAAGTAGCCTTTCGCCTAGCCAAGCTGGGCGGGGACGTTTCTGGAGAGGGTGTGTGTGTGAAAGAGACCGACGCTCACACCTTATTAGCCTGCTTAAAGCGGATTTCCAGGGCAAGAGATTCCCGGCCGCCTCCCTCCACTACACACACACACATTCCGCTTCTCCCCGCTCCAGGCTGACCCCCGCCAAGCAGCCCCTCTCCCCCCAGCGCCCCCCCCCGGAGTTTTCCCCCTCCCATCTCCCCGCAAGCCAAGCCAGCCGACGGACGCGCGCGCGCCCCAGCCGCGCTTCTTCCCATTGTTTCCAAGTCCTGCGCTTTTTTCCCCCCTCACCGTTCGCGGCACTCCTCTCGGGCTTTTATATATCTGTATATATTTTGCTCGTTGTGGCGGCCACACCGGCGGGGCAAACAAGACGGCGCGGCGGTCTCTGGAAGGTCCGAGCCATTAAAGGGTCCTCGAGGAGACGGAGGAGGAGGAGGAGGAGGAAGGGGCGGATGAGGCGGCGGCAGGAGCAGGAGGGCAACGGGGGCAACAGCGAGGCAACGCTGGGACCAAAGTCGCCATGGCTGAGGCGCGAGAGGGGAAAAGCGAAAAGGCGGCCCCGGCCAAAAGGGCGGGAGCGGGAGATGTCCAGCCGAGGCGGGAGCGGGGGAAGCGGGGCGCAGCAGCAGCAGCTCCGTGTGGCTTGTGGCTGCCGTCGCCTCCCGCTCCTTCTCCTCCCACTAGCGCTCCGGCCCCCGCTTAAAGGGGAGGCGGGGAGGGAGAACCGTGGCGGTGGTAGAGCCCCCTCCAGCGTCCGTGGGCGCGTCTTGCCCCCGCCACACAGCTTCGGCCTCCGCCTCCTCCTCCCAGAAGCACAGCGCCGCCTCAGCTTCGAAGGGCCGGGTCTTTTCCCGTGGAAACCACCTCCTCCCGCCGGACCAAACTCAGGGGCAGCCCGCGGAGGGAGAGGGAGTGAGGGGACGGGCGGGACGTAGCGGCTCCGGAGGTCCTTGAACGGGCACGGTGTGTTTAGGTGTGCGCCTTTCCTGCGCAAAGAGGCGTGGCGGCGGCTACAAGTGTGCCAAGCTCTGAAGAGAGGGCAGCGCGGGATTGAATCCGGTACAAAAGCGGGAACAAAGGGAAACGAATCGGGACGGTCAGCGCGGGCGGCTCAGCCTGGCCGGCGACGCCTCTATCCCCGGCAAAAAAAAACAACAAAACTCCTCACCACCGTCTGGAGGAAACCCGTTCAATTTTTTTACTTCTACCGCTGTTGAAAAGGCGAAGGTCGTTTTACCTTGTGACACTCCCAGAAAGGCGTCCAGAGTAGCGTATCTTTCCTTAGGTGACGTTTCCCGCTTTTTTTTTTGTTACTACACCGACAGATCCCAGAATTATTATCCCCAAAGGGTGTGTGTGTGTGTCTGTGTGTGTGTTGCCAAGATTTCCCTCCCGAACAATGATCGGTGATAAGAGAAAATTGCACTGGGTAGGAAATGGGAGGTGACTGGAAATTAACAATGTCTGGTTTGAGGATGAGGCATATTGATTCCCCCATAGAATCTTTCTGGGCCAGCTTGCATACTGAAAAATACATAGAAAATAGCTATTTTATTTATTTATTTAAAGGATACATACCAGGGTCGCCCAGAAAGCAGTGAACCACAATTTTTTCCTTCCAACAATTATTTATTGAACACAATGAAACTTACATGCAAGAAAGAATGAGGTTTCTTCTATGCTCCCTATTTTTCCACATAATTTCTGTCCCGTTTTATGGCCTTCCTCCAGTGAGACACAAGGGCGTGGTATGCCCTGTCAGTACCACTCCTTGTTCTGGTCAAAAAGCCATTTCTGCACTGTGTGTATCACCTCTAATGGCCTCACCCTCTGTACCAGGCAACTAACCGTACTTCTGTTGACTGCAGATTCTCCATAAACTGTACCCAAACGTTTGTGAATGTTCCCAACAGTTTCTTTCTCTGCAGTGAGAAATTCAATGACGACACGCTTCTTGTAAAGTACATCACTTACAGGTGCCGTTTCGATACACTGCTGCAGTTACACTATCTGTCTGAAGAAATGCAAAATTTACACATGCACTCCTGACAATTCAAATAATGTACAGTAATACCTCGTCTTACGAACCTAATTGGTTCCAGAAGTAGGTTCGTAATGCGAAACGTTCGTAAGACGAAACATTGTTTCCCATAGAAAACAATGTAAAAGCGATTAATCCGTGCAAAAAGAAAAAAAAATTGCAAAGTGGCACTCCGCTGGGCACCGCTGCCAGGCTGTCACCTTTTAAAACAGCCGGGGGGCTTCTCGGCGTTCTCCCAAACGCCGAACCCGTAAGTTCGGGTTCGGGTTCCAGAGGCCGCTGAGAAGCACCGCCGCCTGGCTGTAACCTTCTGAAACAGCGGGGCACTTCTCGTCGGCCTCCCGAACCCGAACTTCCGGTTTTGGCATTCGGGAGAACGCCAAGAAGCCCGCCGGCTGTTTCAGAAGGTGACAGCTGGGCGGCGGCACTTCTCGGCGGCCTCCCGAACCCGAAAAGTTCGTGTTCGTGTTCGGGAGAATGCCGAGAAGCCCTCCGGCTGTTTTAAAAGGTGACAGCCGGGCGACGGCGCCCAGCGGAGAGCCATTTTGCAATCTGCAGTGGGTTCGTAAGACGAAAAAAGTTCGTCAGGAGGCAAAAAATTTCCGAACCCCGAGTTCGTATCACAAGGGGTTCGTATCATGAAGGGTTCGTATCATGAGGTACCACTATATATCTAAAGTTTCGCATTCATACCATTACTGTAGGCTAAGAAAAAAAATGTGGTGCATTTCTTTCTGGGCGACCCTCATAGATGTAACTCCACAGCAGAACTGTGGTTACAGTATTTTATTTAGATTGTGCCAGGAGCTGTCCAGAATCTTCTGGCCTGCCATGTTCTCAGAATGGCAGTTCTAGATATGTGTTTCCCAGAAAATAAGACCCTGTCTTATATTTTTTTTGAAGGCTGAAATAAGCATTTGACCTTATTGTCATGCACTCAAAAGCCCCGTTGGGCTTGTTATCAGGAGATGTCTTATATGAGGGGGAAACAAGGTAGCACTCCGCAAAAGGTGTGGTAAAATTGTTTCGTTTTGTTCCTTTTGACAATGTTTGTCTGCAAAGAAGAATGGAAGAACATTGGAGAAAGCAAAGTTTGCAAATAAAAAAAATATGATCCATTATGAAATTCCATAAAGTTCAATTGAAACTCATTTTCTTCTACAAAGCCCCTTTGTACATTTCTCCAGTGATTGGATATTTAACATATATATGTTTGCAAATGGTTATTAATTTTCCCTTCCATGAATAATAGCATCTCACCTTTGAGGATCAATTTAGTGCAATATAAATCATGCTTCATGACGAGCATGTGCAGCTTTGATAAAATAAAAGGTAACTATGGGCTGCAATTGAATGCCAGTTCACATACATCTGAATCCAATGGGACTTGTAGCTGTATAAATTATCAACCAAAAATCTTGTTCACAAACAGTTTGCAATGTTTGAACAAAAGAACTGAAGGAAACAATTCTCTTGTTTTTAACACCTAATACACAGAAGCATTGGAGATATTGTTCAGTGTATTATTGAAAACCAACTGCAAATAACTCCACTTAAACCCCCCCCCCCCCATACACACACACATAGGGTAGGGCAGGCAATAAAATAGTAGACCCATTATGGTTAGTGGTTGAGTTAAAATGTTAAAACTAGGTGTGGGGATCTCATTCTCAGTTATTTCCATTTTACTTAGCTTACAGAATTGTGAGGAAAAGTGAGAGGGTAGGGCATTTTGTACACTACTTTGAATTCCTGAACCAAATGTGTGCTTCAAATCTAATAGGTTTTATGAATACAGTGGTAGCTCTACCTAAGAACACCTCTGCTTATGAACTTTTAAAGATAAGAATTGGGTGTTCAAGATTTTTTTGCCTCTTCTCGAGAACCATTTTCCACTTACAAACCTGAGCCTCCGAAACTGTAACCGGAAAATGCAGGGAGAAGCCTCCGTGGGGCCTGTCTAGGAATCTCCTGGGAGGAAAAAGTGCTGGAAAAGGCAGGGAGAAGTCTCCATGGGGCCTCTCTAGGAATCTCCTGAGGGGAAACAGTGCTGGAAAAGGCAGGAAGAAGTCTCCATGGGGCCTCTCTAGGAATCTCCAGGGAGGAAACAGTGCTGGAAAAGGCAGGGAGAAGTCTCCATGGGGCCTCTCTAGGAATCTCCTGGGAGGAAACGGCCTCCACCCTCCCTGTGGTTTCCCCAATCACACACATTATTTGCTTTTACATCGATTCCTCTGGGAAAAATTGCTGCTTCTTATGAACTTTTCTTCTTAAGAATCTGGTCACGGAACAAATTAAGTCCATAAGTAGAGGTACCACTGTACATAGTTTCTTGTTGGGAACATCAATGCTTCTGAATTACCGTTTTGATTAGTCAGTGAGTGTTGGATCTGACACATTTAGCTTACATTTGCTTCCCCCCTGATCCGCTACTAATCTGCTTCACTGGGCCTATGTGCAATTTAGCAAGGAGATCCTTTTGCCTGACTGAATATGGGTTGTCCTCAACTTGCAACCATTTGTTTAGTGATTGGAGTTACAACAGCTCTGAAAAAAGTGGCTTATGACTATTTTTCATCCAATTGTTGCAGCATCCCTATGGTCACATGATCAAAATTTGGATGCTTGGCAACTGCAGTTGTCATATTTATGACTGCTGCTGTGTCCCAAGTCACCTGATCACTTTTTTGTGATCTCACAAGCAAAGTTAATGAGGAAGCCAGATGCACTTAGCCGTGTTATTAACTTAATTGCAGTGCTTCACTTAACTCTGGCAAAGAAGGTCATAAAATGGGACAAAATTCATTTAACAAATGTTTCGCTTAGCAACAGAAATGTTGGGCTCAATTGTGGTTGTAAGTCAAGAACTATCTACAAATAGATTTCCTGAAGGGTAATGTTTTTCTACCTTCACACATACAGTGATCCCCCGGGTATTGCGATCCCGATCATTGCGAAATGGCTATATGGCGATTTTGCAACCCGGAAGTAAAAACACCATCTGCGCATGCGCGCCCTTTTTTCTATGGGCACGCATGCGTAGATGGCGCCGGGCAGATCAGCTGCTGGGCGGCTTCCCTAGGTCTTCCCCCTCTTGCTGGCGGGAGGGCGAGCGGCGGGCATCAGTGAGGAGTTTCCCCACCGCCCACGCAAACTCCTCGCTGCCACTCGCCCACCCTTCGCCCGCCCACGCCGTTCATTCTCGCCGCTTCCCAGCTGAGTTCTGAAGCGAATTGGCTTCAGGGCTCAGCTGGGAAGCGCGAGCGAGCGGCGCGAGCGAATGGCTTGTCCGCCGCCTGCCCGCGCGCCCGCCCACCCTTTGCCCGCCCACGCCGTTCATTCTCGCCGCTTCCCAGCTGAGTCCTGAAGCGAATTGGCTTCAGGACTCAGCTGGGAAGCGGCGCGAGCGAACGGCGTGGGCGGGCGAAGGGCGGGCGAGCGGCAGCGAGGAGTTTGCGTGGGCGGTGGGGAAACCCCAGCGCCGCTTCCCAGCTGAGTCCCCTTCCCAGGAACCCCAATCTTCGGCTCCTCGCTAGCGCTGCGGAAGTAAAAACACCATCTGCGCATGCGCAGATGGTGTTTTTACTTCCGCAGCGCTACTTCGCGAAAAACCGATCATTACGGGGGGTCCTGGAACAGAACCCTCGCAATGATCGGGGGATCACTGTACTTTGTTTTTGAATTGCAGAGGTTTCAAAGAAGGAAAATTAGACATTGGTGACTTAAGGCTCTCATGATTTCTTCTCTGAGCTAGTGGCCTATTTTTATTCATTGTGATGTCATTTCTGCAGCACAAAGAGCTGTAAAATATATCAAAATACAAAACAAAATATGTATGATAAGGAAAATTAGGAGAGGATCCTTATTTTTAATTTATATGTCTTTATTTTGTATGCTTCATATTCCTGAAATCCAGAGCAGATAGCAATTGAGATAATCATAAAAACAATAAAACTACCTGAAAATAATAAACTGTAATGGCTCTGGTCTCATATACACAAGTTCAAAAATTAATTTCTCGGTTGAAAAATAACAAAGCCCCCATCAAGGAATGGGCTAACAGTTTTACCCCAAATTCTTAAAAGCCAATTTCACCCAATGGCATCATTTCTAGGTCTTTTCTTCACTGTCCTAATTTCCCAAGTTATGTAATAATTCCATTATTCTTCCCACACACAGACAAATTATTGTGCAAACCATTGCCATATCAGTCCCTTATCTGCAATCTGTAAATCATGTACCACTTTTTCTGTTATAAACTTATGGTTTGGGGCTTTCCAAAACATCCTGGCACCAGAGCAGGTAGGGTTTACGCCCAGCTGTTCAACCTTGGACCAAGACACAAAATTATATTAGCTAACAGAAACAGCCTTACAAAAGGCAGCCACTATATGGCTTTCATAGAATTAGAGATGGCCTTTGATTCTGTAGCATGTGAGACTCCAAACAAAATCAGCTATAACATTGACCATAACCTTCTTACATTAATATGACTAGACTCAGAATGTACCATGCAAGTTAAGGTAAATTGTAAAGGAGAACTAACTAAATCTATCCCTAAGCTAAAAGAATAAAGTGAGATTGCATTCTAACACCATCATCATCATTATTATTATTTATTGGATTTGTATGCCGCCCCTCTCCGTGGACTCGGGCGGCTAACAACAGTGACAAAAACAAAATGTAAAAATCCAATACTAAAACAACTAAAAACCCTTGTTATAAAACCAATCATACATACAAACATACCATGCATAAATTGTAGAAGCCTAGGGGGAAAGATTATCTTAGTTCCCCCATGCCTGACGGCAGAGGTGGGTTTTGAGGAGCTTACGAAAGGCAAGGAGGGTGGGGGCTATTCTAATCTCTGGGGGGAGTTGGTTCCAGAGGGCCGGTGCCACCACAGAGAAGGCTCTTCCCCTGGGCCCCGCCAACCGACATTGTTTAGTTGACGGGACCTGGAGAAGGCCCACTCTGTGGGACCTAACTGGTCGCTGGGATTCGTGCGGCAGAAGGCGGTCCCTGAGATAATCTGGCTCGGTGCCATGAAGGGCTTTGTAGGTCATAACCAACACTTTGAATTGTGACCGGAAACTGATCAGCAACCAATGCAGATTATTGTTAAATTAATACATCAATGATGTGATTAAAGCCTTTGCTGAACTAGAATTTCTAGCTGCACTATTTCCTATGTTGAGACCTCCATACTTTCCATAACCTAGGGCTTGGATGGATACTTTGCTTGGATACTTTGCTTGGATACTTTGAGTTATTCTCCTGATTGGCATAGGGAATGGCTTGAGGTCAATAACCCTAAACAAAGGTCTTAAATGTTTTCCAGAAAGTGCTTCAAGTCACTGATCAGCTGGAAAATTAATGACAGACCTATTGAGCAAGTGGTGACCTTTAAGAATAAAGGCATTCACTTTCAATCAACTACTGACTGGATCAATCAAGCAACCCTCATGTAAAAGCTCCCAAAGCATCCTTTGTGGTCATTAACTATGCATATCAACATAGTAACAGCCATGTACTAGCAGCTGTCAAAAGGCTAAAGTGCTGGGCTCAATGCTATATGGTGCTTAATTATTTATAACCATTGAAATATATGTGCATTCTTTGCAGTTGTGACTTTTTAAATTAGTCTTGTATTTAAAATGAGAGCTGTAAAAATAGCATTCTGAATAACAGTCTGTGGTATGAACAGAAAATTAACATACGGAAATGAAGCTGTTCTCCCTTTGGAAAGATCTAAAATGAGTTTCCTTGAGGAATACAGAAGGTCCAATCTGTTGTATCAGTGCAACATAAGAGGTAGTTGTGGGAAAGCAATTGGGCCTTGGAGATCGTTGCGTTTTAAGAGAGATTAATAAAATCATAAAAAGACAATTAATACCTCTCTCTGGTGGTAACCAAAGTGTCTCGCCCTTATTGCAATAAAAACTCTTGAACCACAATAGAATTTTAAAAATTAATTTTATTGGCTTTCCTTTCTCATTTTCGAAATTATGCAATTCTATTTATTGTTGCCTTAGATCAGTGATTTTCAACCTTTTTTGAGCCGTGGCACATTTTTTACATTTACGAAACCCTGGGGCACATTGAGCCGGGGGTGGGTGGGGGGGGGTGGCAGCTAAAAAAAGTTTGGACAAAAAAATTCTCTCTCTCTCTCTTCCTCCCCTTCGCTCTATTTCTTTCTCCCTCCCTCTTTCTCTCCCTTCCTTCCTCTTTCTTTCTATCTCTCTCCATCCTTTTCTTTCTCTTCCTTCCTTCCTTCCTTCCTTCCTCTTTTTTGCTCTCTTTCTCTCTCCCTCCCTCCCTCTATGTCTTTCTCTCCCTCCTTCCCTCCCTCTTTCTCTCTCTCTCTTCCTTCCTTCCTTTCTTTCTCTCTCTTTCTCTTGTTCTCTTTCTCTCTTGCTTTCTCTCTCTCTTGTTCTTTCTCTCTCTCTCTTTCTCTTGCTTTCTTTCTCTCTCTCTCTTGCTTTCTTTCTCTTTTTTCTCTCTCTCTTGCTTTCTTTCTCTCTCTTGCTTTCTTTCTCTCTGAGCTTCGCGGCACACCTGACCATGTCACGCGGCACACTAGTGTGCCGCAGCACACTGGTTGAAAAACACTGCCTTAGATCATGGGTGGCAAACTTGTAGTGTCACATTGCCATCACATATTTTCCCCATTTTCAGTGCCTGGGTGGGCGTGGCCTGTGTGTGACACATCCAACTTGCGGGCCGCCAGTTTGACACCCCATCTTTATTGTCCCTTGTGGCTAATGAAATGTCCATTAGTTCTAATGAAATTGTTTTTTCTTTGCTGTTCTTACATGCTGTTCACCCCAGGTCTTCATCCTGAGATGAAGGCGAACTAAACTTTTTGATGTTTATGTTGTATTATGTTGTAATGTTATATTTTCCTTGTAAATCATATACAATGATGATGGCGAACCTTTTTTTCCTCAGGTGCCAAAAGAGTGTGGGTAAGTGCTATCATGCATGCATGAGTGCCTATGCCTGTAATTCAATGCCTAGGAAGGGCGAAAACAGCTTCCCCTGTCTCCCGGAAACCCTCTGGAGGCCGAAAAACAGCCTGTTTCCCAACTTCTGGTGGGCCCAGTAGGCTTGTGTTTCACCCTCTCCAGGCTCCAAAGGCTTCTCTGGAGCTGGGGGAGAGTAAAAACACATTCCCCATCCCCCTGGAGGCTCACTGGAAGAAAAAAACGCCCTTCCAGAGCCTCTGTGAGAACCAAAAATCAGCTGGCCTCACACACATGCATGTTAGAGCTGAGCTAGGGCAATGACTCGCGTGCCAGCAGATATGGCTCTGCATGCCACCTGTGCACCCGTGCCATAAGTTCACCATCACTGATCTAGAATCTGATCCAGATGGTGCATATCAGTGAGGTGAACTTTTTTTTGGCTCACGTGCCAAAAGGGTGCACACGTGCCCACACTCATAATTCAATGCCCTCCCCTCATGCACGTGCACAACCCCTGTGCTGCCAACCCCCCCCCCCCCATGCATACACACAGGCCTCACTGAAGCTGTGGACCTGTCCTACTACTTATCTTCAGATAGTTGTAGCCAGGCCTCCCACACTTCGGCTCAGAATACCTCCGGGACTGTCTTCTGCCGCACGAATCCCAGCGACCAGTTAGGTCCCACAGAGTTGGCCTTCTCCGGGTCCCGTCGACTAAACAATGTCGTTTGGTGGGACCCAGGGGAAGAGCCTTCTCTGTGGCGGCCCCGACCCTCTGGAACCAACTCCCCCCAGATATCAGAGTTGCCCCCACCCTCCTTGCCTTTCGTAAGCTCCTTAAAACCCACCTCTGTCGTCAGGCATGGGGGAATTGAGATATTCCCTTCCCCCAGGCTTATAAAATTTATGCATGGTATGTCTGTATGTATGATTGGTTTCTTAAATTGGGGTTTTTTTACATTACTTTTAATATTAGGTTTGTTCATATTGTCTTTTTACTGTTGTTAGCCGCCCCGAGTTTATGGAGATAAACAAACAAACAAACAAACAAACAAACAAACTCATTCATTCATTCATTCATTCATTCATTCATTCATTCATTCATTCATTCATTCTGCAGCTAGCAAGGTTTTCCTGAAGGTCTCTGTAGCCTATAACAGAGTTCTGGATGATCCGAAGCTCTGTTATCACTTGCAGAGGCCTTTCCTGAAGGTCTGTCTAGACCAGTGATGACGACATTGCCTACATTGCCATGCAGATAGTTTAGGCCAGGGGTCACCAACTTTTTGGACCCCAGGGACCACTACATTCATAATTTTAAAACCTGTGGACCGCTCATATGATCGGCCTAATGAATGGCTGGGCGGGCATGGCAAAGTGGTCATGTGACTGGGTGGGCGTGGCCAGACTGATGTCACTCACATCGATGGGTGCCTTGCCAGCCTCCACTCGCCACTCCTTTCCTACCTGCCTGGGCTCCTTAGGGCCCCAACTGGAAGCAGTGGCTGGAGCTTAGCAATCACTATGAAAGAGTTAAAACAGCTGGCTCCCCGAAGGGAGAGACTCTGCAGCAATACAAACATTCATTGCATATATCTGGCCCAGGGGCTGTAATTCGATTTAGTGCTACATAAAAATGCGAATAATTTTTGGGCAGATCACCAAATTTTCTCGTGGACCACCTATGGGTGACCGTTGCTCTAGGCCAGTGATGGCATAACTTTTTTCCTCAGGTGCCGAAAGAGCGCGTGTGCACGCTATCGCACATGCGCAAGTGCCCATACCCATAATCCAATCCCTGGGGAGAGTGAAAACCGCTTCCCCCATCCCCTCGGAGGCCCTCTGGAGGGCGGGAAAGTCCTGTTTCCCAACTTCTGGTGGGCCCAGTAGGCTCGTGTTTCGCCCTCCTCAGGCTCCAAAACCTCCCCCTGGGGCTGGAGGAGGGTAAAAATGCCCTCCCTCGTCCCCCCCAGAGACTCTTTGGAAGCCATAACTACCCCCCTCGAGCCTCTGCGTGAACCAAATGGTCGACACACACCTGCACATTGGAGTTGAACTAGGGCAACGGCTCGCGTGCCACCTGTGGCACCCATGCCATAGGTTCACCATCACTGCTCTAGGCCACTGTTTCCCAACCTTGGCAACTTGAAGAGATCGGGACTTCAACTCCCAGAATTCCCCAGCCAGCATTTGCTGGCTGGGGAATTCTGGGAGTTGAAGTCCCGATCTCTTCAAGTTGCCAAGGTTGGGAAACACTGCTCTAGGCTGAGATGAGCTAATCATCTCTTCCAAAGGTTAAGGGTAAGAATAACCCCAACCCATTCTCCCACTAGCGAAATTAATAATAATAATAATAATAATAATAATAATAATAATAATAATAATAATTTATTGGATTTGTATGCCGCCCCTCTCCGTAGTTTGTATCGCCCATTATTGATTGTCAGATTTTATTCTGTCCCAAGTCGTTTTCTTTGTCCAGGTGCATGAACAGCAAACATAGCTGTTATAAAATTTCACAAGGTATCTTGTGGATATAACTGGAGTGAAACAAATCTGTTCCTGCTGTCCATTTGGCAAAAATCTCATTTTTTACTTCTTTTGTCAATCCTATTGTAGAGGAATATTTAGCTAGAGATAAACATTTTGCTCATTCATCAGTATTTATCATACTGCATAATGTATAAGGGAATAGGTGTTCTGCCAAGTAAGGTATCTCTCAAGTAAGGCACTACCTCCACCTAGTGGCAATAATTTTTACAAACAGCATTTTATGAGAAAAAAGTGGGAAAAGGTTTGGCAGAAAATTGAAAAATTTGAATAAGCCCATCGGCATTTCATAGAGGTCCACATCTGTAAATTCTAAGTATTGCTGCCAAAAGTGTTTCAAACACAATACCGCAGGATATGGATTGTCCAGACCAGAAGTAGGGAAAGTTGTCCCTTCTGACTTGCGGACTTCAACTCCCAGAATTCCTGAGCCAATCATGATAAGCTCAGGAATTCTGGGAGTTGAAGTCCACATGTCATAGAAGAGCCAACTTTGCCTACCCCTGACCTAGACCAATCTGGCATATGCCAGAGAACTCTGAAAACCAGAACAGGGTACCATTAAAACAGAACCACGGAATTATGAGAAACAAGGACATAGGAGTTATCTGCAGAATTAATTAACGTAGAAAATAGGAGAATTGAGTTTTTCACATTTTAATTGATACAACTTTCCAAGTTTCAATGGAAATTAACTAATAGCACAGATTCTAGATTTATTCTATAATGGCTAACATATTTGGTCTTCAGGAGTAACTGTTCCAGAAAAACAAAACAGATCCCACTTTGTGCCCTTCTCCATCACTTCACTCAGAAATATTTATTACTCGAAGTATTTCAAAAGAACTTGCAGAAAACCTCAATTTTATCATTCTAATGGCTTACCCTTGGAAATAATGCAGCTATCAATAAAGCCCGCTGAAGTTAGTGGTGATTATTTCTAAATTGACAAGTAAATCTGAACCTTGGAATCCTACAGCACAACATGCAGCAGAGTTAAAACCACGAATTAACAAACACATGGACTGATAGGCAAGATTGCTGCACACCTCATTTCCACAATAAGTTATTAACGCCGAGATGAAGTATTGCATGTTCCAACAATTTTAAATGCTGACAAATCATATACATACCAAATCAGAACCATTTGTTAGGTGAATTATAGAACTTTTGAGGGCAAATGCGTCCCAGGATGATGCAACATCAAATCTAGGTTGCTTACTGGGATCTTCTAAGCTGTAGGGATTCATGCTGGAGACCATTTTCAGGGAACTGCTCTCTACTGGGAACATGCTTTGGACTGTTCTGAAAATAGTATTTATGTGATGTCTGGCTGGCTATTGTCTGTTGTTTACTCATGCTGCCAAGCCATCAATTCTTAGGTACTTGATAAGCTGGTGGTAAACCAGCACTCCTGTTAACTGACAAAGGGCCCATTGTAGGAATAGAAAGGCACTACATAAACACGACTCACAGAATAGCTTAAAGCACATATTCCAGTAGAGAGTAGTTCCCGGAAGATGGTCTCCCAGTATTAGTTTGAAAACTAGGAAGAATAAATCTCTGGTCCCAGAAATTGACCCAGATTCGATCTTATATCTCTTTTGGAAGGCATATGAAATTAAGCCAACATGGAAAGTCGAATACAAAAACATGAGCGATTGAAGAGTAACTCTTTGGAATGTGGATAATATACACACAGTGGTACCTCTACTTACGAACTTAATTAGTTCCGTGACCAGGTTCTTTAAGAAGCAGCAATTTTCCCCATAGGAATCAATGTAAAAGCAAATGTGTGCGATTGGGGAAACCACATGGAGGGTGGAGGCCCTGTTTCCTCCCAGGAGATTCCTAGAGAGGCCCCATGGAGGCTTCCCCCTGCATTTTCCGGTTATAGTTTCGGAGGCTCAGGTTTGTAAGTGGAAAATGGTTCTTGAGAAGAGGCAAAAAAATCTTGAACACCCGGTTTTTATCTAGAAAAGTTCTAAGTGGAGGTGTTCGTAGGTAGAGGTACCACTGTATTTGGAAACAATCCATTTTTACTGAAAGCAAATAAGAAACCACACAGCACTGGACTTTTACACAAGCTCTGATTGTATTCAATGTCATTTATTGAGGGAGTGGATGAGATACCGTCAGACATGCCAGACATTTCACATTCAAGGTTGAGAACTCAATGGTTTTCTTGAGCCACTATACAAGCCTGCTTCAGAAAACTGAATTCGATATCAATGAAGTCTTCATGCTTGATGGTGCCTTCAATTTATAGATCCTTAATCTATTGGATTGGTGGGCAGAAGGTTTTCTACCCTACAAAAATACTCACACTCCAATATGTTTCAACACTAGAGGGTAAAAATGCATGTAATCTGTTTTATAATGGGTCCCTACGAAATACCAGCTTTAAAAGCTGTCTTAATCAGTTTATGCTTAAAAGAAATTTCAACTTGTTTCCCTTTCACTGCCATAGAGCTGGTTCAAACCATTAGAAAAATACTCTTCAGTGCTATTGGAGGATTGAAAGGGAATTGCGTCTGTGGATGATGGGGGAGAAATTCTTAGCAACACCATTTGTAACCGCTTCTTCCAGCTGCTACAGCATGTAGGTTGCAGAATGACTTACATGCACTGCAGTTTTCTCTTAGAAACAAAACAAAGAAACCTAAACCGAAGGGTAAATGTTTATTTGGAGTTTTTGTGGATGATAATTAAGGCCCTTTATGGAGAGTTCAGGAGCTCCTGTATGGCTGCCTTCTGTTCTGCATTTAGCTGAGATATGCATTCGGTCCACAAGCCTCCAGACGTCTACAGAAGAAAAGAGAGATAACAGATAAACGAAACGTAAACATGTGCATACTTTCCACATGGCCTAAATTTTTTTTTAATAAAAGTTTTTCATTTTTATAGACAAACATACATGATTAATCCATCAGTGCATAATCTGCATGCATTTTTGTGTCCTCTCCTTGGTCCCCAATTATTTCTCATATCCCAATATTTATCATTTCATTTGTTGTAACATTTTACCTCTCTTTCTTTACAATATTAGGCCTAAAATTTATTTTTTGACCAATTCCAAACCATCTCTGTGGCTCATTGGATAAAAAGAACCAAACAGCAATATACAATAGATAGAAACTAAAGAACAGAATTGGAAAATCTATCCACATACTACGAACATATCGAAAATGTATTTCAAACAAGATAACATGGAAATGAGATTTTAATTCCCCCTCCCCAATGTTTAAGATATCCTATCTTAGTTTTAAATGTGATCCAAAACAGATATAACAATTTTATATAACTGATGAAAGAGAAATAATAAAATATCTCTAATACAATCAACAGTGCTATTTTTTCCCCAAAATTCATCTTAGAGAAAGTGTAAGGTGCTTTTAATACACCTGAGTGAAAAAAAGCTCTTAAAATGACATGTTTACATTTTTCATAGAATACCAATAGCACTTAGACTTAAATAGCACTTTACAACATTCTCTGAGCAGTTTACAAATATCAGTATATTGCCCCCAACAATCTGGGCCCTGATATTTTAAAAATGATGTACCACTGGTATATGATACCAAAAAATTACCTAAATTATATAAAAATACAAATCTATGCTGGATATGAGGAAACCAACATGCAAACTAACGAAGTCATTTTACTATGATTGGTAAATTTGGGGTTCAAATACATATAGTGATATAAAGAATTTAAAAAAATTGCTAAGACTACTGAGTAAACAACACTCCATGACACTGAGATGATCAAAAGTGATTTTCGCATCTTTCTCTTCCTTATTCCTAAGTGTGGTGTCCCCCCCCCCCTTTTTGCCTTTAGTCAAATCTGAAAATCTCAAGATCTGGAGTCCCAATTGCGTTGCTCTATAATTGCTCAGGCAGGCTGCTTATGCTTGATGAAATGCAACCTCATTCCAATTTTCCTTTCTATTTGCTACTACTAAAATGCAATTATATGCAGATCGGAACACAAAAGCACAGAATCTGCTACTTGAAATAATATTTGAAAATTACCTATATCTATAGTCCCCATTCACTGAGGAGTGTGGAAATGAAGGTAGAATTATATTTACAATAAATAGAAGGTAGAATTATATCTACAATAAATCTGCCTATCAATATTAACTTGCATTTACCTGTACTTGTCGAACTACATTTGCCAGTCGTTTGGTACATGGATCTCCTTGCTTGATTGCTTCACTAATTTTACCATCCGCAATTATACCAAATATTTTGGGCAGATTAGTGTTGTTAGGACCCAGGACAATGGGATTATTACTGTTGAGAATACAAGCAAATGTTTAATATTAATGCAAACTGAGAATAACCATCACCAGTAACAATAAGTTTAAGCTCACCTAACCTTCCAATCCATGTATCTGGGATAAAAACTAGATTTTAAGAGAAATGTACATCTGATTATTATGAGCATATTGATAATAATTCACCCTGTGCTGTTGAATGGCCTTGCTCAGTGGTTTTGTGTACATGTCAAATAAGAATGTGGAGAGCCCTGATGCAGCCAGCAAAGAAATGGGTTGGGAGGGGGGTTGTCAATATCTGCTTTCTATCAACACTGACGGAAACTGACCACGAGGAAAGGAGCAGAATGAGCAAAAGACTGTGTCCCCAACTTCCAACCTCTGGAGCTGTGGCAGAAGATCAGTGGTGTTTATTGGTACTCTGTACAAACAGTTGGGCTGGCAATATATAAGCAACCTAACAATGAATGCCTGTATGTATTGAAGTACTATAGCTTTAAGAGGTAGTGTTTCAAATTGCCATAAGAGGGAGCCAAAAAGCATAATTCTCTTCTGTTCTTTCTACTGATGTCTGATATGTAAGACAAAGACAGGCTTGTAATATTATTATTGTATTGAGAGATATTGACTGATTGGAATGTGTATGACTGGAATGTTTAACTTGACTGTGCTATTTCTAAAGTAAACATTATTTTATATACTTTAATGTATCATACAAGACAGATACATTAAAGCAGTGATTTTCAACCTTTTTTGAGCCGCGGCACATTTTTTACATTTACAAAATCCTGGGCACACCACCAACCAAAAGGACATAAAACGACACTCTAAGACAGTGATTTTCAACCTTTTTTGAGCTGCGGCACATTTTTTACATTTACGAAACCCTGGGGCACATTGAGCGGGGGGAGGGTGGGGGCTAAAAAAAGTTTGGACAAAAAATTCTCTCTCTCTCTTCCTTTCGCTCTATTTCTCTCTCCCTCCCTTTCTCTCCATCCCTTTCTTTCTCTTCCTTCCTCTCTCTTTTGCTTTCTCTCTCCTTCCCTCCCTCTATTTCTTTCTCTCTCTATCCTTCACTCCCTCTCTTTCTCTCTATTGCTTTCTTTCTATCTTTCTCTCTCTCTTGCTTTCTTTCTCTCTCTCTTGCTTTTTTTCTCATTTTCTTTCTCTCTCTCTTGTTCTCTTTCTCTCTTGCTTTCTTTCTCTCTCTGAGGTTCGCGGCACACTTGGCCATGTCTCGCGGCACACTGGTTGAAAAACACTGGTCTATAGCCACAAAAGGTATTTAAAGGAGGGAGGTGGACGTGGCGACAAAAGATTAAGAACCACTAGTGTAAATTATCCCTAATTATTTTTCCAAAAAGGAAAAAAAACTCTTTAAAGTGCCCAACATTCAAATATGCCATCAAATTAAACAAATAGTTTACATGTATGCATTTTTTCCTTACCTCTCTATTAAGTCACACAAGTAATTGAATGTATGGACAGCTTCCTCTTTGTCTTCATGAAGGGGAAGCCATGATAACCAGTGAGGCAGAACTTCTTCAACGCTTATACAGTCAGGTTTGAACTTCATGATTTTCCCCACTGCTGAAATGCAGTTTTCTGTTGCATTGATATTTTCTTTGGTTTTGGCCTCTGCTGACTGAATTACTTGTACCAATAACGGAAGTGCCTCTGATAAGGTGAAATTTGAAAAAAATAATAATTGAGTAATAATACAATGAAGGAGAGAAACCCAAGAAATAATATACAATAAAAAGATTATGAGTTGCACCCATATATTATATCATTTAGTATGTTTGGACAAGGCATATTATGCACCTGAATAAAACATAATTTATCTAATAATCTCAGGTGCATCTGAAATAGCTATCCATTTGAAAAGGAAAATGACATAAAATAAACAAATAATGTGGGAGTTTGTATATTGAATTTTGTTGCCAGTTTCAATCTTATAATGACCCACTAAATAATACCTCATAGCATTGCATAGTGATAATTATTATTATACTATATGAACTATTAGGCAATGTTTAATATATTTCTGAGCAGCTTTTAAGATAAAGCCAAGCCATAAATTTTTTTTAGAGCCGGGGTGGCGCAGCAGGTAGAGTGCTGTACTGCAGGCCACTGAAGCTGACTGTAGATCTGTAGGTCAGCAGTTCAATTCTCATCACCGGCTCAGGGTTGACTCAGCCTTCCATCCTTGCGAGGTGGGTAAAATGAGGACCCGGATTGTGGGGGCAATATGCTGGCTCTGTTAAAAAATGCTATTGCTAACATGTTGTTAGCTGCCCTGAGTCTAAGGAGAAGGGCAGCATAAAAATCTAATAAATAAACAAACAAACAAATAAATAAAATAAATAAATAAATACTTTAATATCAGCATCTGAGCATAGTATTTTAAAGCACTCTGTCTACTTGGGCTCGCAAAATAATACTGGAGAGTGCTATTTCCCAGCCAGGGTATGGTTACTAATCATGGTACTGCACAACAAAACTAAAAGACAGTGGCATAATAATCTTTTTAAAAAGTGAAAAAGTCAGGGATGCTGTTAATAAATGAGAACAATATTAAGTGAGGACCTCATGACTGTGACTCTGACCTCCTGGTTTCCCCATAGACCTTGCTTGTGAAAATCAGCAGGGGACTTTGGAAATCGTGATTATATGACCATGGCTCACCGCGATGGCCACAAGTCCAAGAACCTTTCATAAATTCCCCTCATTCGACACCACTGCCAGTTGTTGAACAAGTGGTTGTAACTTGTATACAAATTTTACTTTTTCCATTCAGCAATGCTCCTCACTGACTGAATTAAAGACATTCCTGCAAACATGTTTGAGATTAGAAATATCCTACATGCCTGCTACACAATACCAGGACACAAAAACTTTAAACAGTTAAGAGACGGATTCTATATACATGTACCTATGCTTGATTATAGACAATGAATCTTAAGCATGAAGCATCATTCTGGTTATTCTACGCTAAGCACAATAAAGCACTTTTTAGGGTCAATAATGCTTTTATTTAGATCGTGCTGAGAAATATATCGAGTACGTACCTGTGCAGAAAGGCCGATAGTTGTCCCCACCAAACTGTGCCATAACTCCAATACCATATGCAGCTGCTTGCCTAACTTCTGGACTGTTATCGCACACAGACTGTAGCATAGGTCTCAAGAAGTATTCTGCGTATTTGAATGAGGATGGACTACAGTGTTCTATGACATCATCAAAAATGCACAAACCCCACTGCCTGTCAGGCCATGGCCTATGTGGACACTATGAAGAAAAACAAAGAAACAGATTTTTGTTTATTCAAAGTGTAGCTCTACCATCCCACCTCCCCCTATATGAACAGTAATCTCCCTGCTCCATGAAATGTCTTTCATAGCTTTCAATATTCCTGTGATAAGTCAGAGCATAGCAGCTTTATTGCTTACTCAGCTGTACCTATTGCTGAATATAGCACACACACAAACGTTTCCTAAGTGCAAATATGTGCCAATTTATTGCTGATATGAAAAAAGTTACATTGTATTTACAAAACAAAGCCTGACTTTTTTTTGCCTTTTTCAATATCATTCCATAGCCGTGATGATGAACCTGGGGCACATGGAGTCATATCCGAGGACACGTGATGTGTTGCCCTATGTCAGCTCCAGCACACGTGTGCGCTGGTTAGCTGAATCTTGGCCTCCTTTTTGTCCGTTTCCGCTGTCTCAAGGGTTCAGTAAAGCCTCCTGAAGCTTGGAGACAGCGAAAACAGCTCAACTAGAAGTTTGTTTTCGAACTTCTGATTGGCCTGTTGGTCTATATTTGCTGTCACGACGCTTTAGGAGCCTGTTGTCAGGCCTTTGCGCATGTGCGGAAAGAAGTGTGTGTGTGAAGCACTGGGTGTGTATGTGTTGTGCACAAGCACTAGCACATCCACAACCTTTTAGCATGCAAGCCAAAGTTCACTATCACTGTCCTATAGGTTTTAAATCATTGTGGATGAACATATTCTTCTAAGGTTAATATGGGAAATCATTCCAGACCAAAGGAAATATTACTATAATGGATAAAGCCTACTGATTCAGTGAAGAATAATTCATAATACAGTGATACCTTGTCTTACAAACTTAATTGGTTCTGGGACGAGGTTCTTAAGATGAAAAGTTTGTAAGATGAAACAATATTTCCCATAGGAATCAATGGAAAAGCGATTAATGCATGCAAACCCAAAATTCACCCCTTTTGCCAGCCAAAGCGCCTGTTTTTGTGCTGCTGGGATTCCCCTGAGGCTCCCCTCCTTGGGAAACCCCACCTCTGGACTTCTGTGTTTTTGTGATGCTGCAGGGGAATCCCAGCAGGGGAATCCCAGCATCGCAAAAACAAGCTCGCTGGCAACGGAAGTCCGGAAGTGGGGTTTCCCAGGGAAGGGAGCATCAGTGAAATTGCAGCATCGCAAAAACATTGAAGTCCTCGAAACCCCACCTCTGGACCTGTGTTTTTGCGATGCTGAGATTCCCCTGAGGCTCCCCTCGCTTGGAAACCCCACCTCCGGACTTCTGTTGCAGCATCACCAAAACATGGAACACGGAAGTCCGGAGGTGGAGTTTCCCATGGAGGGGAGCCTCAGGGGAATCCCAGCAGCACAAAAATGGGCGTTTTGGCTGGCATTGGAAGTCCAGAGGCGGGGCATCCCAGTGGCGGCGGTGGGTTTGTAAGGTGAAAATAGTTTGTAAGAAGAGGCAAAAAAATCTTAAACCTCGGGTTTGTATCTCGAAAAATTTGTATGACGAGGCGTTTGTAAGACGAGGTATCACTGTATTTCATAATGTTCCATTTCTCCAGGTTGATCTAAGTTTGGGTGTGGATCAGATGTTTCCCCAAGTTAGTCCTGAACCAGAAGTTCATAGGGTTTTGGAAATGTGTTGTCCAAAAGACCATGAAATGCTTCCATTTCATAGTAGTACATACGTTTTGCTGCACTTTCTCTTTCAGATTAAGTAGTGTTACCGTATGTAAAGTATATAATTAAATTATTTCCTTTGTAGAAGAAAAAATGATAGTACTCTAACAATGATGGAAGGATACCATTTTCATATACATATTAAGCAACTTACACAGCCATGCCATAAATAAATTATTTCTGGTCCAACAAGAGCAGTACCTACATCATTTTCCAACTTTCTCCCAAGCATTTATTACTTTCTTTTTATCATTTTTTTCTTAGACTACAGCATTTATGGCAAAAAGCCTTCAAAATGTAACTTTCATTCTCATACAAATCTCTGAAGTACGCAGCATTGTGTCACTTCAGTTTCATCTCAAATAATTTCATTGAAGTTATTTTAAATCCCATTCATTCTGCTGGAGCCTCTTGGACCTTTTAATCAACTTCAAAAAGTATGTTTTATTTCCATCAAATTTGGTCTGCATTTTCTGGTTTTTCTTAACCTTTATTTGCTATGTCTCATTAATATATTTTTATTACTTTTCCCCTCCATTTATGTCTTATACAGGGTGTTCAGGGGGTAATCATTTTGAAATTCCCCGATATTTCCCTGTAACTTGTGATCCACTTAAGGCATGGTCGTAGATGACGCCATACCAAATGGTAGATATACCCTAATTGTGCCCAGAAAAATATCTGCATCTACCCAGAATCCAATTCACAACCTCCTGATTGGGAGGCGAGAGCTCCACCTATAGGCCACCGCACCACTCCTCTTAAATAGTGTTCCCTTGATTTTCGCGGGTTCGAATGTCACGAATAGCCTATACCACGGTTTTTCAAAAAATATTAATTAAAAAATACTTCGCGGTTTTTTTCCTATACCACGGTTTTTCCCACCCGATAACGTCATATGTCATTTCCAAACTAATAATTTTTGCAAATAAATAACAAAAAAATTATTATTGTTAATAAATAATTATGTTTATAAATATCAGGATCACTAAGTGTCTTATTCAATGGTGAGTACCAGTAATAATGGTGAGTAAATGGTTGTTAAGGGAATGGGAAATGGTAATTTAGGGGTTTAAAGTGTTAAGGGAAGGCTTGTGATACTGTCCATAGCCAAAAATGGTGTATTTACTTCTGCCTCTCTACTTCGCGGAAATTCAACTTTCGCGGGTGGTCTCGGAACGCATCCCCAGCGGAAATCAAGGGAACACTGTACTGCATTATTTTTCATAATTCTTCTTAGCATCAATCCACACAATTGTGTAACACTTTATAACAAGTATTTTTCTCTTTTCCATGTAGTTTCCATATTACTTTTCCTTATGTCTACTTTCCATTCATTTGTTCAGGAGATTAATCTACTACCATCTAATGTTTTTTTCATGCAGGAGACACTTTTTTTTCTTGGAATACTCTCGGATCACTTTCAAAATGGCCTGATCCAGAGAAGAAATGGAACATTCCAAAGTTGTCTGGGATGCTCTACAAACTAGCATAGTATATATTGTACATGTCTAAGTTTTGCATCGATGGCATCAGTACAAGATAAAAATAAATAGCAGACCAACATAAATGAACAATTAAGTATTATTCCCATGCATTCTCTCTACCCCTCTTACTGATCTTAAATTGACACTTTACTTCTCTATACAGGATACTTACAATTAAGTTGACAATTTGTGGCAACAGCTGTTCAAACCATGGTAACACATTTGCTTTGTAGCTACTGAATATTGAGTGCAAAATATCTGAAACTTTAGTCAAAATGTAGACATCACTGTCATGCTGATAAAGAGAAAAAATAAGATAGTCAGAACATTTGAATAATTGTAACTCTCTTAAATGTTATACATTTCATAACCTTTGTGTTTAAAACAATTTGTGTGTTTCTTAAGAGGAAGAATTGACAAATGGGCCAGTCTGAGTGGGCTTAAAATACAAAAGTTCTAACTCTGCCACCAGCAAGGATTTAACAAATAATATATTGAATTAGCTTGGCAGAAGGTAGAGCGTTAAATTGTACTCCATCAGTTGTGGTTGTTGGGTTAACTGGTCCATGGGATAAAAATTCAAAGACAAGCATGGTTCTAAAACAACTCATTGTTATTTCTATTGATTATCCAAACATGTATCAGATTGAGAAATTCCTCATTGCCTGCGCTATATTCATCATTCTAATATAAATTTATTTCATGATTAGTTTGGAAAAGTAAGATTTCTACAGCAAGTAAAGTGCTACTAGGCTTAGCTAATTTTATTGGGCAATGTGGTGGTGATAATGGAGATTGGACTACATTTTTTCTGCCAACATTGTTTTAATTGATTTCCCAAGTATGTCCTGTAAGCTATATATTTTATGTTCTGCTTTTTTTGCACACAAACTATTTTTTAGGTATAAATATGAAAATTATGTTCAGGTCACAAGCACGTGTGAATAATCTGACATTCCAGACACTGTTAAAGACCTCTGTCACTACATTGGATCTAATGACATAATTTTTTTAAAATTGCTGTACACTGAGATAACCTGGACAATATTTTTCTTTTTTTGCGGAACAGCAGATACTGCTGATATATACACTGATTCTGGCCACATGAAGAAATTTTCATAGAGATTTAATACATGAGCAAAGCTTTCGAAAGTCCTGTTTCCGTTTCAAATTCACAATTTTGTCACATGAAGTTATATATTTTAACAATTATACCTTCAACAAGGAACAAATAATAAGAGTCTTACTTCATCTTGCAAGGACTCCTCAACTTGTTCATCATAGTCTTCATCTTGCCTTTTCGCTAATTAAAAAATAAATTTATATTAGCATGTCTTATTTTCATGAATATTACAGCTTTCTGTAAGAAAGGTATACAAAAGGAACACCGGGGGAGTTATTTGATATTATCATCCTAGCTAAATTATCACCAAGCTATCATGATAGGCTCAGATTTGTCGGGCCTCCTCAACTTTTAAAACTAATTTGGTTCAAAATATGGACAAGGAAGATAGTACATACATATAAAATCAAGAAATAAAAATGTCAAAAAAGTTATTCTGAGTACTAAAATTGAAATGTGTTCCCCCACAGCTAATACCCTAACTTATAATTTTTCTTTATTACAGTAATATAATAGAAAGGTGATTTTTATAAGCATATCACAATATCATGTTATACCTGAAATATCCTAAAGTCATCAGTTAATAAATAATCACTTTCTGCCTAGGAATAGTGTAAATAAGGAGGAACTTGCATTTACTCCTAATTTCTTTATAAAAGTGATGTGATAAATTCATGCAGAACGTCAAAGCATATATGGAAGAACTTCTGAATTGCTCAGATTACTATTTTAATCTTAGGTGTGAGCTATCATTTTTCTTTTAAGTACTTATATTTTAATTTCCTTAAAACACTGGAATTTGGTAGGATAAGTATGTGTTTAAATTTTGAAACTCTTGCTCTGAAATACATATTTAATTAATATCTAGCAACCTTCATTTGATTTACCTTGTCTTAATTCTTGATTCTTAAAGTGCTCTTCTAATTTTCCTTTCAATATTCCCCCAAGTTCTTCAAAATGTTCGTTGTTTAGGCAGCCATCTCCCATTACTTCAATACACTAAAGAAATAACATTAATTTGAAAATATATTTAACAATAACTATTGACATCACTGTAATTTCTTGCATCTTATATATTAAGTACTATAAAAAGGGAGCTTGATTTTGTAAGATTTTTTTGTATAGCACATAGAACTTCTGCTATTGGGTGGGATATAATTAAATAGGAAAATAGCTTCCTTCTTGCATGTTGCAACGAAACACGTTTTGGGTAATAGAAGTACAGTGTTTTGATTAAGCAAGGAAATATTTGCGCCTCTTTTAATGAATGCACATAAAACTACTGATCACATTTGTCTGGAATAGAATTACAAGGATCGATCTTGTTCTTCCCATTGATAAACACTGTTCTAGCCACATGAGAAATTCCAAATTAAAGACTATAAGTACAAGATAAGAAACCTACAGTTAAATTCATATTTTTTCCTCCCCTTTTGCATTGTAAGGGGAGAAGAGTAGAAACCTGCATTTTTGGTAAATCTATAAGGAAGCCCTCCTCGCAAAAAAATAAAATAAAAAAATAAGGAAATGAAATGGTAAAAAAAGTTTTCTTTATGTTAACTTCAATTAAACAGTGGAATGAATCACTGTGATACTAAAAAAGAAAAAGTAAAACGGCAGAACCATTCTGGGAGTTGGAAGATTAAAATTATACATGTCTTTATTGAATATTTGAATACTAGGATGGAAAAATTCTGCCAATAAACATAAGCTGAATTATTCTGAATAACTGTGTATATGCTACATTATTTCTATTCAATAAATATCCTAGGGAACTAGGAGATCAGCTATTATTAGCAGAAGGAAAATGCTACACACATAAAATAAAACAATACCTTGGCAAAAGAATGCATGATTTCTGATAGAACATCTGAATCAGGTTCTGTTCCTATAGCCTTGATAAGAGCATCACACATAAAATGCCACATCTGGGTGAGATAATCTGGGCCACGAACTCTTGCACATTCTAGAAGTAAAGGCATTGATTCTGCAGCTGCCACACGAACACGTTAAATTTGTTAAGGGAAATTTAAACATGCCTGGGATAAAACATATATCCATCCTAAGATAAAATACAGAAAATAGTATAAGGGCAGACTAGATGGACCATGAGGTCTTTTTCTGCCGTCAGACTTCTATGTTTCTATTATATTTTTCTAGCAATGTAAATTATTATTGCAGAGTATTTCAGAAAATGTGACCAATGTACCATCCCACTGTTCTAGTTTAAAAATCAAGGCATGAACACACACCATATTCCTTCCTCTTCCTATTTTCCCCAACAACAACTTTGTGAGATGGGTTTGTCTGAGAGAAAGTGACTGGTCCAAAGTCGCCTAGCTGGCTTTCATGCCTGAGTCAGGACTAGAACTCAGAGCTTGCTGGCTTTTTAGTCTGATGCTTCAATCGTTAGATCAAACTAATAATAAATATTAAATAACAATTAAGGATAAAGCAGAATAACTGTTGCAATTTAATTTTGCTTGACTTATCCAGATTTAAATCGTGAAACTGAGAATGTTTTTCTTTTCTTTTTAAAAAGCCACATTTTTTTTATTTTAGGTTTCATTACATTTTAAAAATACTTGCACCATACACTGGCTGTAATTGCATAACTGATCTGGGTTTGCAACAAAAGGATTTACTTGGACAAATAAGAAGGTTGGAATATTGTCATCTTCCTGAATAAGATATATATGGAATGGCCACAAAGAATTTGATAACAAACTCTAAAAACTGTCACATTTGCAGCTCATAAGACTATAATGGAAAATGGAACAGACTTAGAAAAAGATATCATCATGGAAGTAGAACTTCAACAAAGGAACCATTAGCTTCACAACTTGTTCAGTGTACTCCACAAATCCTTCTTTCAATTCTTTGGCATAGCAAACCTAAAATGCAAACATAAATTTTCTTCAACAAAGGAAGCTGGATCATGAATAAAGAAACTAGTAATGCTGGACTTAAAATTGAAAAAAAAACCCATACCAATAAAGGAGAAGACAGACAAATAAATGTATTACCCCAAATTGTGAAATTTTATTTGAACATGAACAGACTACACATTTAAAAGAAAATTGCAGGGTTGTAATGGTGGAAGAATGTATTTTGTTTAATACAAAAATATATTTGTTTGCTAAGAGATATTTCTTAGTGGGTGTTTCAATAACTTCTCTTCAAAGAGTTCTATCTTACTTTTAATTACTCAACTTTGTTGAATCTCATTACCAAACATTTTGGGCATCAGGAGCCAAATTTTTATGTTTAAAAATTAATTAAAATAGTACCTACCAACATCTGGCATGCAGTTGCTTTTTCTTCAAGACCTGCAGTCTTAATTCCGAAACTCTGTTGATCCCCTAAATTTACAAATTCCCAGCCATCATCATCACTCATATTTTCCATATCTTGAGCTGGTAAGAAAAAAAGGTTAATTTTAAGTAAAGTTGTATCATTACTTATTAACTAAAGAAACATAAATTAAAATAGCAGAACTTACTGTCAAGAAGGGCCACTTCAGGTTTAATTGATGCAGTTTTCATTAAAGGACCCATAACAACAGGAAGATATTGTTGGAATTCCTTTCCAAGAATTTTGCACATTCTAGCCCATGCAGAAATCATATATGATATCTGTAAATTAATAAAATGAGATTTCATTTTCTTCAAGAATAACTATAAAGCTATATTACAGTTGGGATTGTATAAAAACCAATCCCTAACAAACCTGTTTTAAAAATAACTATACAGATTTGTGTAGTATTTTGAAAAATCTATAATGTCTTTCAAACAACACAATGTTTACTAGATTAGGAAAATATTAGTGTCTTCCCAAAATTAACTGGATGTGAGCTAACAAATTCATGGCATAAATGAGAAAAGAAACTTTCATTGGTCAGTTTTAATCACTATGGAATATGAAGTCTCCAATACAGAGGCTTGGAATAAGTACTTTGCTAAAAGATATCCATTTAGATTTTATTGCATCAAAAGTGTAAAGCATATTTTTGCACAATAATTTCTGGATGTTAACATGTTTCTTATGTATATATGATAACTGGAACAGGAATTACCACTACTAAGTGATACAGTAATAAGGTGTGACATGCTAAGCAAAATCACAGGTCGTTAAGTGAGAACCTTACATGATCTTAACTTCCTTCTGGCTTTCCGCAAGCAAAGTCAATAGGGAAGCCAGATGAAGTTTCAAATCCTGGGTGAGATGCAAGCAGGTTGAGAGGTAGGTGAGCACTTTGGAAGGTACGAAGAAGGTGCTGTGAGAGACGGACTGGTTTTAAGTACCATCTGTTCAGTGTCACTGCAACATTGGAGTTCTTGCTGAATGACTAGTACAGTGTTCCCTCGATTTTCGCGGGTTCGAACTTTGCAGAACGTCTATACCACGGTTTTTCAAAAATATTAATTAAAAAATATTTCGCGGTTTTTCCCCCTATACCAGTTTTCCCCGCCCAATGACGTCATATGTCATTGCCAAACTTTTGTCTGCCTTTAAAAAGCTTTTTTTAAAATAAACTTTAATAAATAAACATGGTGAATAATAATCTAAATGGTTGCTAAGGGAATGGGAAATTGTAATTTAGGGGTTTAAAGTGTTAAGGGAAGGCTTGGGATACTGTTCATAGCCAAAAATAGTGTATTTACTTCCGCATCTCTACTTCGCGGAAATTCGACTTTCGCGTGCAGTCTCAGAACGCACCCCCCGCGAAAAGCGAGGGAACACTGTACTTACCAAAAAGAACCTGCCTGAGTAAAATGGGCAAACTAAGAATATTTTGATATCGCAGAAGTCTGGAAGATGTTGGGTGCATTTAGATAATTTTTTTCACTCATGTCCTTATTATGCTTAGTAAGCTTTTAGGTGATTTGGCAGCTAAAATTCTTCCTTATCCCTACTGTCAATTAAAACTGTCCTCTTACTGGATAAAATGTAGATTTCTACCATACATGTATTGCAAAATCTTGGATTAACTAAAATATGGTAAAGCATATGATCATAACTTCATTTAGGAATTATCTTCCAAAGTTATGTAGTTTTAGAAATCTGGACCAAAGCAAGATAATCTCTCTCACGTACCTGAGGATCGTCATCTTCCAAGTCATTAAAGTCAGTCTGTGTTTTTAGCAAGAGCTGCATCACATCAGATGCATCCTGCATGAACTAGAAGTAAAGAGAGAACCCAAATCAAACTGTGGCAGTTTTTAAACAAACACAAGAGTATTTTTATCATGTATTGAAGAATGTAAGTTAAATAATATAGAGAAAATAAATTTATTTATTTGCTTGTTTGTGCAATTTATATGCTGCCCAATTTCAGTTGGACTCTGGGCAGCTTACAATAATAACAATAGATACAAAACAATGTAAATATAGGTTACAACAATGAGCATAGTAAAAAAAATATATGTAAAAATGCATTTATAACCCTAAAAACCAGACATACTCTCAATCATTCATGGCCCCAGGTCTGCCAGGTCTTAACGGCTTTCTGGAAGACTGGAGGGGGGGTGGAAGGATAACATGGATCTCCAGAGGCGGTTGGTCCCAAAGCATCGGAGCTTCCACAGATAAGGCCCTTCCCCATGGCCCCGCCAACCGGCATTGTTTGGTGGACGGGACCTGGTGAAGGCTGACTCTATGGGCCCTTATCTATTATAGTCCTCTCTGAAGACTCGGGGCGGCTAACAACAATAAAAAAGACAATGTAAACAAATCTAATATTAAAAATAATCTAGAAAACCCTCAATTTAAAGAACCAATCATACATACAAGCATACCATGTATAAATTCTATAAGCCTAGGGGGAAGGGAAAATTTCAATTCCCCCATGCCTGATGACAGAGGTGGGTTTTAAGGAGCTTGCGAAAGGCAAGGAGGGTGGGGGCAACTCTGATATCTGGAGGGAGCTGGTTCCAGAGGGTCGGGGCCGCCACAGAGAAGGCTCTTCTCCTGGGTCCCCCCAAACGACATTGTTTAGTCGACGGGACCCGGAGAAGGCCAACTCTGTGGGACCTAACCGGTTGCTGGGATTTGTGCGGCAGAAGGCGGTCCCGGAGATATTCTGGTCCGATGCCATGAAGGGCTTTATAGGTCATAAACAACACTTTGAATTGTGACCAGAAATTGATCGGCAACCAATGCAGACTGCGGAGTGTTGGTGTAACATGGGCATACCTTGGGAAGCCCATGCTTGCTCTCGCAGCTGCATTCTGCATGATCGGAAGTTTCCGAACACTTTTCAAAGGTAGCCCCATGTTATTGGTCGCTGGGAGGTATGAGGTAAAATATCGAACAATTAAAGCTGAAGCTAAAAACCAAGAATGGTTTCGATTTAAGAATACGGAAGCAACTCAAAGTACCTACAAAGCTTAAGATAGCAAAGAATGAATTTGATACCTACCTTCTCTTTGCCCACTGCAAGGCCTATTAAGCTGATACATTCTATAGTTTTGCCTCTTAAGAGCCTAAGTTCCTTTTGTACAGCATTTTCAACTATGTGTTTCAGGGAAGGCATAAACAGATCGTAGTATGGGACGAACTTTTCTTCTGCTGTATCAGCCACAGAGGCAATGGATGTAACGACTTGTTCCAAAACAAGCTTGGTGCCTTTTTCTATCAACTGTGAAAGAAAAGCAGCAAGTAAATAAAAATAAAAATTGCAAGTCTTGTAACTTAAAAATTATAAAAATCCATTTCATCTTAAAATGTCCAGTAACTTAAAATTATATTCCGTTTCATCTAAAAATGTCCTTACCTCCTGTAGCTTTAATACCATCGTGGAATGGAGGTGCTTCACTAAGTTATCTAAATATGGAATAAGCAGTGATTTTGGACAGTCTTCAGTAAAGTTGATCAGAGCAGCAGCTGCGTGAGCCTGAACACGTTGGTTGCCTTGGTCTTCCATGGTCTGCAGAAGAGCTGCAATTACCTACAACAAAGATAGAAACGATGAGTGACAGGTCCCTAAACAAGCTTTGTTAATCACTGTGCAACAGAAAGCTTTAAACTTGCCTTCTCGTGGAATTTCTTCTGGAAGCTTGGTGCAAAGTCTGTAGCCATTTGACCAATCGCATTACAAGCTGCGTATCTCACTCGTGGATGCTGAAATATTTATATTTAATTAGTAAAACCATCAAATAAAGTACCGGAGTAAATTTTTGGAGGAGGAAAATGCCGTTCAACTTACAGGATCCTGAAGGAAAAGCAATACCAAGTTAACTATTTCATTCAAAATTCCCTCCATTTGTTGATGGCAACCTTCGCCAATAGCTGATAGAGCCATCAAGCCAGCATGCCTACATTTCCAGTCAGCTGTAAGTAAATGGAAGAATTCAGAGTCAGGGGAAAAAAGCATACAGAAGATAAGAATATGTTTTCATTCACAACATAAATCTGTTCAAACTAGTTTCTTTTCCATCCTGGATTCCAGAATGGTTATACTCTCCTCTCTTGCATCCCGGTTAGCAATTTGATAAAACTGATTCAGAGAAGTGTAGTATGGGGTCATGGGTATCTATTTCAATAAATTGGAAGAAACCTTCATGATACAGGCAGCTCTCAATTGCAGCTATTTGTTTAGTTGACTTGGGTGAGATCATCCAGAGGCATGGGGTGAGGTATCATCAGTATGCAGATGATACCCAGCTTTACATCTCCACCCTATGCCCAGTCAGTGAAGCAGTGGAAGTGATGTGCCGGTGCCTGGCAGCCTTCGCCAATAGCTGATAGAGCCATCAAGCCAGCATGCCTGTTGGGGTCTGGATGGGTGTCAACAGACTCAAACTCAACCCGGATAGGACGGAGTGGCTGTGGGTTCTGCCTCCCAAGGACAATTCCATCTGTCTGTCCATAACCCTGGGGGAGGAATTATTGAACCCCTCCGAGAGGGTCCGCAACTTGGGCGTCCTCCTCGATCCACAGCTCACATTAGAGAAACATCTTTCAGCTGTGGCGAGGGGGGCGTTTGCCCAGGTTCGCCTGGTGCACCAGTTGCGGCCCTATCTGGACAGGGACTCACTACTCACAGTCACTCATGCCCTCATCACCTCGAGATTCGACTACTGTAATGCTCTCTACATGGGGCTACCTTTGAAAAGTGTCCGGAAACTTCAGATCGTGCAGAATGCATCTGCGAGAGCAATCATGGGCTTCCCCAGGTATGCCCATGTTACACCAACACTCCGCAGTCTTCATTGGTTGCCGATCAATTTCCGGTCACAATTCAAAGTGTTGGTTATGACCCATAAAGCCCTTCATGGCACTGGACCAGAATATCTCTGGGACCACCTTCTGACGCACGAATCCCAGTGACCGATTAGGTCCCACAGAGTTGTCCTTCCCCGGGTCCCGTCAACTAAACAATGTCGTTTGGCAGGTCCCAGGGGAAGAGCCTTCTCTGTGGCGGCCCCGACTCTCTGGAACCAGCTCCCCCTGGAGATTAGAACTGCCCCCATCCTCCTTGCCTTTCGTAAACTCCTTAAAACTCACCTTTGCCGCCAGGCATGGGGGAATTGAGATATCTCCCCCGGGCCTATACAATTTATGTATGGTATGTTTGTGTATATGTCTGCTTAATAACGGGGGTTTTAAAATGTTTTTAAATTATTAGATTTGTCATGAATTGTTTTATTGCTGTTGTGAGCCGCCCCGAGTCTATGGAGAGGGGCGGCATACAAATCTAATAAATAAATAAATAAATATCAAATTATAATAGTGCTGAAAAAATGATACATGATTGATCCATACACTCCTCCTTGGACATTTTGCAATTATATGTTTAGATATATTTGTACTTTCAGGTTAGTGTTGACTCCTGGGGATTACTTGGCCTAAGCTCTGCAGTTTTCCTGGTACAATTTTTGGAAGGTCTTTGTTCTGGCTTGCTTTCTAAATCTGAGCGTGAAGGTCACTCAGTTACCTTGACTGGCTTTGTGCTTCAATCAGGACTAGAGCTCAAGACTCTCAGTTTCTAACCTAATGCCCTAACCACAATATCAAACTAGTTTTCATGCAAGGGTTTACTTGACTATACATTTGTTTAAACTCCATTTAACCACTCAGTTGCTACATTATTTAATCAGCAGCCCAAAATCCAAAACAAAATTACTTACGATTCTGAAGCATTTGCATAATATGCTCTTTAATCATAGGTAAGACAAGTTTTCCACCAAGACCACATGCCATTCTATCCAGTGCACTCTCGCCAGCAACAGCATTGCTAAAATTTGCAAAAAAAAAGAAGAGAAAAGAAAAAAAAGAATAAGAACAATGTTTAGGATATCCCCTGATGGTCCTATTCCGATTCTTTTGATGTTTGTTTCAAAGAAAATCTTGCTTTTTTCAAATGCTTGAAATACTTTGTGCTTAACCTTTGTATTTTCCTAAGTGAAATCTGAACGTCCAGAAGGTCTTATGCTGCATAATTATTTATCTTTATTTATCTCTGTTTTCCTCAAGCTAATATAGAGTTGCTTAAACTACATTCCTGTCATAAGAGAGCTTTCATACACATTGTGATCAGTTCAATAACTTCAGCAAACTTTGCATTTTCCTTTTAAATTATTACACTACTTTATACAGTGGTACTTCGGTTCTCGACCACAATTCGTTCCAGAAGTGTGGTCGAGAACCGATTTGGTCGAGTACCGAATTAATTTATCCCATAGGAAATAATGGAAATGTATTTAATTGGTTCCCAGCCCCTGTTGACTCGCTGGGAACCAATTAAATCTATTTTCTTTATTTCCTATGGGATAAAAAATCTGAGGAGCTCTATAAGCGCTCCAAGCTGCAGGAAGGGTGGGGGCGGCTGGAATCCCGGCAGCTTCGGGGGGCTCCTTTCCTCAGTGCTTCGTCTTATTACCTGTAGGCAGCTGCACCAACTTTCTCCTTCCCGGCGGCGGCAACGGCGGCGGCTTCCCTTCGAGTAGCAACAGCGCCGGGAACGTCACGTGATGAAGGGAAGCTGCTGGAGCGCCGTTGCTGCCACTGGGAAGGAGAAAGTTGGTACAGCTGCCTACAGGTAATAAGACGAAGCACTGAGGAAAGGAGCCTCCCGAAACTGCCGGGATTGCAGCCGCCCCCAAACTTCCTGCAGCTTGGAGCGCTTATAGAGCTCCTGAGCCCCCGGCGGAAACATTTCGGATAATGAACAAAATTTTCTGTGGCTGTTCGGTATCCGAATTTTTGTTTGGATACCGAAGGAAATTTTTGCTGAAAAATTTGTTCGGTATCCGAAATGTACGACAACCAAGGCATTCGAGAACCAAGGTACCACTGTATCTTGATGCAAATCACTCTATCCACAGACAATAATCTGATGTTCACTATCTCTCATCTTCAATATTCTGTTCCTGGACTTAGTCTCCTACTATATACATTGCACAGATTTTAATTCACTCTGCCCAATTCAGTGATTACTGCAGTATAAAATGATGGTCAAAGTTATTCTGAAAAACTCTCCATTACAGAATTGTCAACCTATTGCCATACTACTTCATAAATAACAGATTTTTTAAATGCAATGAATCAATTGTGACCTCGAATCTTGGAGTAAACTAGAAGGAAACTCTAAGAATTTCATACAATAAAGAACTAGGTCATTTGATCCTTGATTTCTAGACTAGATTCACTCTTTTTATGGATTCTTCTTTGTATCAAATTGAAAATTATTATTTTTCTTTATGTGAGGATGTTTTCTCACTTTTGATTTGCTTTATACTTTATTAAACAATTGGTCAAATTTGTATTTTTCTATACAAAGAATGGCTTCTCTCAATATAATTTTTTAAATATTGTGCATCTTTTTAATAAGAAAATGTGTTCACCATTGATACTTAAGCAGTTGAAATAGATGGTACACTCATACTTTTAAGGCTGGGCCTTGACATGAATTAGATGTCAATAAAGATCAAAGTACAAAATAATCCTAGGAAAAATCAAGGATCCTAAATTGATTTTTTTAAAATAGGCATCTTTACCTGTCAAAGTCATCATCTTCTAATTCATCAGAATTTGCCCAATCTTCATCTTCTTCTAGATCAACCATCATTGCTAACATTTGAGGGACTGAAACAAATGTAACAATGGTTAATATTTAACAATATTAACAAATTCCCAACAATGCATTGGATGTTAACATAGCTTCTAACAACCCCCCCCCCAAAAAACAAACAAACAAACAAACATTGACACAATTTGTGAACAACTAATCAGTTTAATATTTGGAATAATGATAGATGAGTAAGGTAAAAGAAGGCTATGTAATATGTTCTGAGTACTTTCATGCTGGAACAAAATATACAAGTTGCCAACACTTTTCAAGACTCAAAACCAAACATATTGACTTTATCCCATCCTCAGCATAAAATATTGGTATTTTAAATGGCTTATTCCATCTTGCTTTTGGCTCTCTTTTCCTCATTTTTTCAAAAACAAATTGGCAATGCGCGTGCCATGCAGTCCAGGAGGAAGCAAACCGGCAGAGAGGTAAATTAGAACCCACCCATCCGAATTTTGGCTTTTAAAATTCAACATTAAGATTTCTTTTTTTAAAAATCCTCTTTTTACATACAGGTAGCCCTTGACGTACAGCAATTTATTGACCATTCAAAGGTACAATGGCACTGATAGTGATGTATTGCTGTTTTCTTCACATTTACGACTACTGCAGCATCAATTTGGATGCTTGGCAACTGACTCGAATCCCAGCGACCGGTTAGGTTCCACAGAGTTGGCCTTCTCCGGGTCCCGTCGACTAAACAATGTCGTCTGGCGGGACCCTGGGGAAGAGCCTTCTCTATGGCGGCCCCGACCCTTTGGAACCAGCTCCTCCCAGAGATTAGAATTGCCCCAACCCTCCTAGCCTTTCGTAAACTTCTTAAAACCCACCTCTGCCGCCAGGCATGAGGGAACTGAGACATCTCCCCCGGGCCTATACAGTTTATGCATGTTATGTTTGTGTGTATGTTTCTTTTTAACAAGGGGTTTTTAGTGACTTTTTATTATTAGATTTGTTGTATATTTTACTATTACTGTTGTGAGCCGCCCCGAGTCTACGGAGAGGGGCGGCATACAAATGTAATAAATAATACAGTGTTCCCTCGATTTTCGTGGGGGATGTGTTCCGAGACTGCCCGCGAAAGTCAAATTTCCGCGAAGTAGAGATGCGGAAGGAAATATACTATTTTTGGCTATGAACAGTATCACAAGCCTTCCCTTAACACTTTAAACCCCTAAATTACAATTTCCCATTCCCTTAGCAACCATTTAGATTATTTAGATTATGTTTATTTATTAAAGTTTATTAAAAAAAATATTTATTAAAGGCAGACGAAAGTTTGGCGATGACATATGATGTCATCAGGCGGGAAAAACCGTGGTATAGGGAAAAAACCCGCAAAGTATTTTTTAATTAATATTTTTGAAAAACCGTGGTATAGACATTTCGCGAAGTTCGAACCCGCGAAAATCGAGGGAACACTGTAATAATAATGACAACTGCAGTGCCCTGGGATCATTTGCAACCTTCTGACAAGCCAGATTCACTTAAAAACTGTGTTGCTAATTTAACCCTTGCAATGATTCACTTAACTGTGGCAAGAAAGGTCATTAAATGGGGCAAAACTCACTTAACAAATGTCTCACTTTGCAACGTTTATGTTGGGCTCAATTGTGGCTGTAGGTCGAGGACTACCTGGGTTATAAATTTGACTAAAATAATGAAAATGGCTTACTTACTAGCTTGTGCAACAATATTGATATGCCTTCTCAGCATAGCAGCAGCAGTCTCTGATAATGTGACTATTACTTCAAGGGCCAGTTGACGTTGCATATTATTGAGGCTTGTGTCTGCACATAGCTGGAATTGAAAAATATTTCAGGAAAACTTTAAAATCAAGGACAGCGTTCCAACAAATAAATATTTCAAATTGAAGTACTAAAATACAAACTTACTTTCAAACTCAGCTGTAATGTAGGTTCTAAGTGAGGGCGTAAATATTTTGGAACTGTATCTGCAATCTCTACAAGAGATTTTAGGACCGAATCATCATTTTGATAACACGAGTCATTGACTGCCTGAAGAAAAACAGCAATTAATATTTTTTCCCCTTGTAATTTGCACTCAAAAGCATTAACAGGAAACCACTCAATATTCTGCAAACTTTTACAACAAAGGCATTTGACCTTAGCATCAAAAGTTCCCCTTAGTATGGGCAATATAATTTTAGCACAATGCATCCCAAACTGTTTCATAGTCCAAAATTATTTTATCAGAAAGTCTTTTTTATTCAATATAGGCAAAATGCTTTAATTGTCCCTTGTATGGTTTGGCAATAAATTCATATCCTATTGCCCAAAGGAAAAAAAAAATCTGTAAATGCAATTTTGGGTAATTTCAGCAAAGTTTGGGAAGCACTATTTTAGCACACGGTAATCAAGTGAGACTTATTCATGTTCACCTCTTTTATAACTCATCTAATGCAATAATTGTTTTTCTATGATTTCCCCCCCCCCCCTGTGTATCATTACTTTTCTCGAGAAACCATCATCTATTTTAATTGTGTCCTAGTTTTTTCAGAATTACGTAGTTACACCTACAGGCAACAGACAGCATCTGTTTAACTTTAAAACAAATATATTCTCAAAAAACCCCAGAGGTTTTATCTTTGCTTAGAATTACAGAATTTTTTTTCTACCTGGTAAGTTTCAATTATGTATATGGTAATATATTTCAATATTCACTTTTTTTGAGTATCTTATAAACGAGCTGTGAAAACGTGGAATTGTCACTAGCATTAGGATAAATTGGGGTCTCCAACTCCCTAGCCATGCCATGTTTGGAAACGGACCGTGGCAGTAGAGGGTGAAAATGTGTGTGAAGCTCACTTCTGTAAGTGATGTGAAGCTACAATTGTGGGAGCAGTGTGCATGCCACTCAGGAGAACTATCCCCTTCTCTCCCCTGCTGGTCTGCCAAGCTGAAAAGGTTTGGGGCTGCTAGAATAAATGGCGCATGTGTGCTGGATATTTCATGTTATTTATCAATACAATTCATGCTTTTGATTTTCTCAACTGACACTTTAAACCAAGTTTGCTTGCAAGTTTCAAAAGGATTTACTGTAACTGAACACTGTAAAAACAATATATTTATGTGTGTACTTCGCCTCTCCCTGAAGATTAGTCTATAGACACCATTTTTGCATTGCATATTGTGCTGTGCAGTTAGAAACTAAAGGTTTAGATTTTAGATCAACAAAAGTATCTTGATTTCTCACCTTGCAGCATTTGAATGTAATAGTTCCTCTTGCATAAGTCCCATGTATTGTTTAATAAAGCGGCATTGTTGCATATACTATGTATTTATAAACTTTTTTGAGTGACACCCACCATACAACAAATAATGACAACAAGCTTAGTATTTCAGTCACCATGATTTTATGAGATTTTTACCTGTAAAATTCCAGGAAGCAAGTCTGCAAAATGTTTAAGAAGAGGAAGATTTTGCTCATTGGCAAGAACAAATGCACCTGCAGCCCTAGCAGACAGTGTCCTGATCTAGAAAGAAAACCAACAGTCAGTACAGTATGGGGCTTAATTCTATTCAATGTCTTTATCAGTATATCTCCGGGATTGCCTTCTGCCGCACTAATCCCAGCGACCAGTTAGGTCCCACAGAGTTGGCCTTCTCCGGGTCCCGTCGACAAAACAATGTCGCTTGGCGGGACCCAGGGGAAAAGCCTTCTTTGTGGCGGCCCCGGCCCTCTGGAACCAGCTCCCCACAGAGATCAGAATTGCCCCCACCCTCCTTGCCTTTCACAAGCTCCTTAAAACCCACCTCTGTCGTCAGGCATGGGGGAACTGAGATATCCTTTCCCCCTAGGTCTATACAATTTAGAGATGGTATGTTTGTGTGTGTGTGTGTGTGTGTGTGTGCTTGTTTCGTTTTTAATCAGGTTTTTTTTAGTTATTTTAAATATTAGATTTGTTGTTTTATTATTGTTGTTAGCTGCCCCGAGTCTACAGAGAGGGGCGGCATACAAATCTAATAAATAAATAAATTAGGATGAGATCATACGCAGAGAGGGGAGGGGGATATGTACTGTATAGCTGTTCAAATCCAATGAAACTCAACAAGGGACTTTAGTGACATCACCCAGATTTCCATTAATTTGGCAAAAAAAAAACCACGGGATTCTAAGGTCAGTCTTCTGAACTGATAATCTCTTAAACATCAGCTTCATGAAGAACAAATCATAATTCCCCAGAAGCATTTATCTAAAATAATCCCAAGGTAGAGTTATTTCATGTAAATTACTAAATGGAATGGAGAATTTTAAGTGTCTTAAACAAGACATTTTTTTGAACAGCATTAAAAGACAAAATTGAATAAATATTGAATTACCGTTGGATTCTCCTGATCTTGCATGCACTGCACCAACATTCGTTTGATGACCTCCAAATAATGTTGCTGTTGATTTCCAAAAATACCAGGAAAGTTCCTAAACAGAGAATACACATTGAATTATTAAAAGATACTAAAAATTCACGTGTGGCTGTTTTTTGGTCATTACTTATTTCACTGAGGAAGGCCCAATACTAAAATGAATTTTGGCTCCCATCTAAACAAAATTGCAACTACAGTGGTCCCCCGATTATTGCAAGGGTTCCATTCCAGGACCCCTCGCAATGATCGGTTTTTCGTGAAGTAGCGGTGCGGAAGTAAAAACACCATCTGCGCATGCGCAGATGGTGTTTTTACTTCCGCCGCAGCAGCGAGGAGCCGAAGATTGGGGTTTCCCCGCCGCCCACGCAAACTCCTCGCTGCTGCCGCGCCCGCCACTTGTCTGGTCCGCCCGCCGCTTGTCCGCCGCCTGCCCGCCCGCCCACGCCGTTCGCTCGCGCCGCTTCCCAGCTGAGTCCTGAAGCCAGAAGGCAAAGGCGAACTTCCGCGTTTGGCTTCGGGACTCAGCTGGGAAGCGGCGCTGGGGTTTCCCCACCGCCCACGCAAACTCCTCGCTGCCGCTCGCCCGCCCTTCGCCGTTCGCTCGCACCGCTTCCCAGCTGAGTCCTGAAGCCAAACGCGGAAGTTCGCCTTTGCCTTCTGGCTTCAGGACTCAGCTGGGAAGAGGGGGAAGACCCAGGGAAGCCGCCCAGCAGCTGATCTGCCCGGCGCCATCTACGCATGCGTGGCCATAGAAAAAAGGGCGCGCATGCGCAGATGGTGTTTTGACTTCCGGGTTGAAAAATCGCCATATAGCCGTTCGCAATGATCGGGATCGCGATACCCGGGGGATCACTGTATTCTGCATGGAAAATGCAAGAAAATAAATCTATCACCACTATTTTGTCTCACTACCTTTTGCAAGCAATCAAAGGCTTTGAACATTGCTTGTTGGACATGTAGCGCTCAGTGATTTTAAAAAATGGATTAAAATATACTGCTCAAAAAAATAAGGGGAACATTCAAATAACACATCCTAGATCTGAATGAATGAAATATTCTCACTGAATATTTCATTTGTACAACTATTCCATTTGCACACCACCATATGAAATTGATTGTCAATCAGTGTTGCATCCTAAGTGGACAGTTTGATTTCACAGAAGTTTGATCTACTTGGAGTTATATTCTGTTGTTTAAGTGTTCCCTTTATTTTTTTTGAGCAGTGTATTTTACTGCCTAGATCAGTGTCTCCCAACCTTGGCAACTTGAAGATATCTGGACTTCAACTCCCAGAATTCCCCAGCCAGCGAATGTCCAAATATCTTCAAGCTGCCAAGATTGGGAAACACTGGCCTAGATGGTTCTACCTAGATGGTTCTACTGTTTAAGTGTTCCCTTTATTTTTTTTAGCAGTGCATAGCACTATAATATCCTGCAGTTCCATGATCTGAAGTGCATCCCTGCTGGGAAGCAATGTAAATGAAAGACTAATCAACACAAAGATATATATTGTGCACTAATTGTTCAACGATAGTAAAGATAGTAAAATAATTGTCAGGACTGATGGACTTGAAACAAAGAAACTTTGTCCAGATGTAATGTATAATGTATGTGAGCCAGCGACAAGCTTTTTAAACAAACTGACAATCTCTCCTTCTTCCACAATTTATATCAGACTAATAAAAGTAATCATGTACCAAAATATATGTAGAGCAGCTTCACGCAGTCCCACATTTTGAGAGCTGACTGAGTCAAACAAGAATTTCAGACCTTCTGGCCACTGGTTGTTGCCATCTTCATCTATGTGAGAGAGAAAATTAACATTTATGGTGTACAATTTTTAAAATTAAATAAAAATAAAATGGAAATCACGGCATTTCAGCAAATTAGATCAACGAAGTCTGATGCATATTCTTCTGCTCCAATGTGTTGTTAGCTCTGAACTCTGACGAATACAGTGAATTTTCCTTCCTAAAACTTTAAAAGCATCTTAGCCTGGTTGACTTATTTGCAAAAATTTCACAATGCTTAGAAAATCTGCACTTCAACCTCCACCCTTGGATCTCAACTGATCTCATACTGGCCGTTGAAAAAGCCAACGAAAAAGAGTAAGTGAAGCACCCATGAAGCATAATACTGAAAGACAGTGGTTGCATTCTGTTTCGCTAAACCACAATGCTAAATTAAAAAGTAATCTGAGTGAATACCCCATTATTTCAGAAGAGATCATTCCACCAATGCAGAAAAGTCACGTGCAGAGATGCCATACTCACTAATGTCAAACAGAAAAGGCTGCACAGAGATCACATAAGGTTGTGGATTGCTATACTCCTCAAGGCTCGCGCAGCATATCTAAAGATAATATTTCTAAATATGAAAATGCATATTTAAAGTGGAAGATGTTTAATCATTATTTCAGCGTGTTATCTTCATTTCAAAGCCAATAATGGAGCCAAAGCATGATAATAGAGTAGAAGGAAAATAAACATTCCAGGTTCAGATACATACTATGTCATGGCTTAATCATGTTTACTTTATGTCATGGGTTAACTTTAAAGAGCAAATCACAATTGACTTGGCTTGTCAGAAATCCTAATTTAAAGACAAATGAACCCTACTAGGACAATCTATGAACACTGCTGCTGAAACAGCAAAGCATTTTTTATACAACCACCATCATGTCAGCTAAAATATTACAGTGATACCTTGTCTTACAAACTTAATTGGTTCCAGGACGAGGTTCTTAAGGTGAAAAGTTTGTAAGACGAAACAATGTTTCCATAGGAATCAATGGGAAAGTGATTAATGCGTGCAAGCCCAAAATTCACCCCTTTTGCCAGACGAAGCGCCCATTTTTGCGCTGCTGGGATTCCCCTGAGGCTCCCCTCCATGGGAAACCCCACCTACTGCAAGGGAATCCCAGCATCACAAAAACAAGTGCTTCGCTGGCAACAGAAGTCTGGAGGTGGGGTTTCCCAGCAAAGAGAGCATCAGTGAAATTGCAACATTGCATAAACACCAAAGTCCTAGAAACCCCACCTCCGGACCTCTGTGTTTTTGTGATGCTGCAATTTCACTGAGGCTCCCCTCGCTGGGAAACCCCACCTCTGGACTTCCATTGCCAGCGAAGCGCCCGTTTTTGCGCTGCTGGGATTCCCCTGCAGCATCACAAAAACACGGAAGTCTGGAGGTGGGGTTTCCCATGGAGGGGAGCCTCATGAGAATCCCAGCAGCGCAAAAACGGGTGCTTCGCTGCCAACGGAAGTCCGGAGGCGGGGCATTCCAGCGGCGGCGGTGGGTTTGTAAGGTGAAAATAGTTTGTAAGAAGAGGCAAAATAATCTTAAACCCCAGGTTTGTATCTCGAAAAGTTTGTATGATGAGGCGTTTGTAAGGCGAGGTATCACTGTATTCCTTTATGCATCTCTACCAAAATAACATTTTATACCTATTAGATTCCTGGCCAATTCAGCTACAATATCACAGATTTTTCTCCTCATACTGGATTGTGTTTCCAACTGAATAATCACAAGCAGTTCACTTTTGATGGCAGTTTGGACTTCAGAGGGTAACGTTGGATAAACTTCCTCAAAAGAAGCTGACAAAAGTCTCCGCAGAAGGACAGCAGCCATTTGTCTAGCCTGTTAAGACAAATACATGGTAAACTATTTCCCTTTATTTTTTAAAAAAAACCAACCAATATTGATTTTGTAAAGACATTTTTCTTGCATATATAAAAATTTAGCAGCTGAGCCAAAATGCTGACTCAGCTGATCTATTTTTGGTATCTTTAGTTATTCCATTCCCCTCACGTATTTCACTCCATAACTAATATAAGAACTAAATGAGACATCTGACTCTATAGCAAAAGCACTATGAACTAAGAAGCATGTAGTAATAAATTAGGGAATGACAGTCTATTATACATTAAAATGTAAACATGACTTCTAGACAATGTAAAAACTATTAATGTAGAGGAATAAGGTGTGTTATTTTAAAATAACTGAATGACTTAGTACATGAAGAAATGCAAAGGAAGTAAAAATCAGGCTCTAGTGCTAAAATAAAACATTATAATACAAAGTGTTGCTCAATAACAAATGATAGAAGAAACAGACACTTTGGATTGGGAGATGGACAACATATACATTTAATAAAAAATTGAGTAAGGATCATTCAATTCCACATTGACTAAACCAATCGCAGCTGTAACAATATAAATATTAGCTATTTTAATTCAATGTCAATTAGTCTTCATTTCTGTTATAATCACTAAAACGCCACATAAATGTATGTAGAAGGCCCACAATTAGATAACAGTATCCCACTTAAGCTTAAAACATTACAGTAAGTTATAGAAACAGGGAAAGAAGACAGCCAAAATATAAACATATCTATTGCATTAAAGATCACATAAATGGAAAATTTGGAGAACTGATTAACATTCTCCATCTGTAGTATATAGAAATTATCATGATGTCATGTATTCTTGTCTGTGTTCTTCCAAAACAAGATTAGACAACCTATCCACTATACAGGTAGTTCTCAACTTATAACAGTTCACTTAGTGACTGTTACAATGGCACTGAAAAAAGTGACTTATGACCCACTTTTCAATACAATCTTAGTGGCAGCCCCATGATCATGTTCTCAAACTTCAGATGACCACTCGGCAATTGGTTCATGTTTATGACTGTTGCTATGTTTTGGGGTCATGTCCTTTTCCGGCCTTCTGACAAGCAACGTCAATGGGAAAGCCAAATTCACTTAACGGGATACTAACTTATCAAGTGAAGTGGACTCAACAACGGTGGTAAAAAAGATTGAATAATGGAGCAAAGCTCACTTAGCAAATGTTTCAACAACAGAAAATTTGGGTTCAATTGTGGTTGTAAGTTGAGGACTACCTGTCCAATTGATAAAAATTGTCCAATTGATATAAATATATGCTTCATTTAATACACACATACCTCATTTAAACCACTATTATTTTCTTATCTCTTTAGAAAATTAATGTACTCAGAGTTATAGCTTAAGATGTGTCTTCATTCAAATAAAGAATGGAACACGTATTTGACTCCTTTATCTCCAAATCCTTGACCTAGTTGAAATAGTACAAGGGGCCACAGAAAAGCCATGTTCTGTTCATGAAAAGCAAATTGAAATTAAGAGTATTTATCAACTTTACAAAGTCAAATATTAAATGCTGGTTTGCTACAAAACTAGGAATGAAAACCCCTCTCTCTATATATGATGAGTTAGGATTTAGCAATATAGGAATAGCAAACACTAATTATGTAATTTCCTGACCATTTGGTTCATTAACAAAGTTGTAGTGCTAGTAATATATTCCACCTGAAATGGTATGAGTCACAATCAGAAAATGATGTTTTACAACATAAATATTCTTGCAATTCTTATAAGTTTCTTAGGACGAAAAAATACCTCTTCGGCAACCGTAGTATTTCTGACAGCCTGTAGAAGGAACGTAATCTTAGACTGGCCTGGTATGTTCTCATATGTTTCCTAAAAAAGAAAAGATCAGAAACAGGTTAGCATTCAACAAATAAGGCATTAAGAGTTAACAGCCACTTAATATTTTCTAAGTTGGCGACTGTTTAAAATTTACTATAATAGTTATTTTACTCAACAATATGAAGTACTATGTTGGGAAAGATACAGGACCATAAATCTCAAATAGCAGAAAAAAATTAATATGAAAGGGATTTTTAATTTAATTATTTTAAAGCATATGAGGAAGATACCCAAAGATTTTCTTCTGCTTCGGAGAAATATATTGAATTTACTCATGTAAATTCAGCCTTTTTCTTCCTCCCAAATATTATTCCGCTAATAAAGGACACGAAGATATATAGCAGCTAGTTAAAAGAAATTTTAACTTTGTTTTCTTTTATTTAATCCTATGTTTTTTCTTCCTAGGACACTTTAAAACAATTTTTTAAGTACTATCAATACTTTAATACCACACTTTCAACATGATATATCACAATGGTATCCACCTGATGATCTTCAAATGACCTTGACAATAAATTAATATGGTGTACACATCAGGATGAATCTTACAAATTTTGGAAAATAGCCCAAGTTTTCTGGAAAGTGTCAAGTTGCTAAATGTTCTAACACCAACATGCTATGAAGTGCTGTCTAAAACTTTTCCAGCTACTTGGGAGCACCAACCCATTGGTAGACAACATTTGCCATCCAGAAGCTGCAATTTAAATTTTTTCAGCCAGTGAAAGCAAAATTCAATATACCAGTAATAGAACTTATTTATTTATGAGATTTAAAGGCCACCTGTTACAATTTTAGATAATTTACCAGATGCAATATTTATTTAAAAAAATTGAAAATACTTAATGAATATCAGAAAGTTAAGCAACAAACATTAAAAAATCAAACATCACACAAGTGTTTCATCTCCTACTCTGACATAGGGATTATACTTTTAAGGTCTCATTTAAGAAGGATGATGGGTGGATAAGGTTCAATTAAACTGATGTATTGTTAAACAATCTTTGCACAGGAATCTTCTCAATTAATGGTTAACACCTGCTTGCAATTAAGATAAGGATCTACATAATTGGAGAAGGGGTCTTAGTTTACTTGTGGCTATGTAGGGATTCTAAGGTGACCCCTCTTTTAACTTTGTTGTGGGTTCTGTCATTTCTGCCATAATATCAGGAAGAATGGTATTCTAGATCAGGGATGTCAATCTTGATTTCATTGAGGATCCCATCAGGGTTGTGTTTGACCTTGGGAGATAAGAGTGGGAGTGGGCATGGTCAGCTCACGTCAGTCATGTTTATTTATTATTTTTATTTATTTTATTTATTGGATTTGTATGCTGCCCCTCTCCGTAGACTCGGGCAGCTAACAACAATGATAAAAACAACATGTAACAATCCAATCCAATACTATAATAACTAAAAAAAACCTTATTATAAAAACCAAACATACATACAGACATACCATGCGTAAATTGTAAAGGCCTAGGGGGAAAGAATATCTCAGTTTCCCCATGCCTGACGGCCGAGGTGGGTTTTAAGAAGTTTACGAAAGGCGAGGAGGGTGGGGGCAATTCTAATCTCTGGGGGGAGTTGGTTCCAAAGGGCCGGGGCCGCCACAGAGAAGGCTCTTCCTCTGGGTCCCGCCAAACGACATTGTTTAATTGATGGGATCCGGAGAAGGCCCACTCTGTGGGACCTAACTGGTCGCTGGGATTCGTGCAGCAGAAGGCGGTCCCTGAGATAATCTGGTCCGGTGCCATGAAGGGCTTTACAGTTCATAACCAACACTTTGATTTGTGACCGGAAACTGATCGGCAACCAATGCAGACTGTGGAGTGTTGGTGTAACATGGGCATATTTGGGGAAGCCAATGACTGATCTGCTGGGGGCATCTGTGATGGCCCAAGCATTCTGCTAATAAAAATGGGCTCCCAAACGTCATTTTTGGCTGTAACGGTCTCCTGCAATCCACTGCCAGTGAAAACGGAGTTCTATTTTCGCTGGCAGAGGCACTAAGGACCGGTCCTTCACTGTTTCCAGGATGGCCCTCCAGGCCAGATCTAAGCATGTCATCAGGATACGCCCCCTAGACCTTGAGTTTCACACCACTGTTCTAGATCTTAGGTGCCATGAGAAAAGGCCACTTGTAGAATTCTATTGGATGACAATGTTTAAAAGTGAGATTTCAAGTATGGTGATAGATCATATATTATTATTATTATTATTATTATTTATTGGATTTGTATGCCGGCCCTCTCTGCAGACTCGGGGCGGCTATCAACAATGATAAAAAACAACATGTAACAATCCAATTTAATAAAACAACTAAAAACCCTTATTATAAAAACCAAACATACACACAAACATACCATACATAACTTGTAATGGCCTAGGGGAAGGAATATCCTAACTCCCCCATGCCTGGCGACAAAGGTGGGTCTTGAGTAATTTGCGAAAGACAAGGAGAGTGGGGGCCGTTCTAATCTCTGGGGGGAGTTGATTCCAGAGGGCCAGGGCTGCCACAGAGAAGGCTCTTCCCCTGGGGCCCACCAAACGACATTGTTTGGTTGACAGGACCCGGAGAAGGCCAACTCTGTGGGACCTTATCGGCCGCTGGGATTCGTGCGGTAGAAGGCGGTTCCGGATGTATTCTGGCCCAATGCCATGTAGGGCTTTAAAGGTCATTACCAACACTTTGAATTGTGACCGGAAACCGATCGGCAGCCAGTGAGCCATAGAGAAAACTATGGAGCACAGGTGACTATTGTAGTATCTTTATCTGATTACAGTTCAACACTGCTGTTTTACCTCTGCCCAAGAACTATTTTTTTTAAAAAAAGTCATATTGCTTTTATTTGGGAAGTTTACTGCTGCATTTTGGCAGTAGCATCTTGTGGAATTCTGGCAATCAGAGTTAAAAATCATTATTAAATTTCTCAAAAATTATTATAATGTAAATAAGAGGTGCACAACTTACAAAGATTCTAGACATGTCAGGTCAGATTTACTCAAACTTTTTAAATCAAATTTTAAAGCTGCTGGGGTTTATAAATGCAGTGGTTTTTAGCAGTTATATAAATGCAATCAAGATCTCATTATACAGGTATTTTAACAAGGCCTGTGAATACATATTATCCAGCTACATGATGTAAAATGTAAATGTTAGTGGACAGGTGCTCCTGTCTCATATAGGCACCATTGTTTTGTGGAATTTATGATGTCAGTAACCTGCAGAAACACCCATAAACTTGCACTAATGGTATTAATGAAGCAGCTGTCACTGCTGGATAAGACAACTCCCTTCTCTTAACACACACACATGGATATGATCATCATAGTGGTTCACAAACCTCTTCAGGTGATACTGCTATTCATATAACCTGAAGGTTTTTTTTAAATCATTCTGGCCTTTCAGGATTCGACTAGAGCAATGTGCCCCAGTGTGGCTTAGAAATACATGGTAATGAATAGAATTTATATAGCCACTGATTCTGGAAACTGTCCAAACTACCCAGGGAATAATCCCCTACTTTTTGTATCTAACATTTAAATATTCAGCTATGGAACTCAGAATGTAGAACTTTTTATACATTGCCACAGTAGGGATATGGGATATTATCACAATTAGGCAATATTTATACCTATCCGTTTTGCCATCTTATTCATACATAAATGATATGCCTTTTTCTACATCTTATTTAAAGAACTCTTTAAAATCTGGTCATACTAACTCAAAAGACAATTTCCCCTACAATTGCCTCTTCTATTGTCTAATTTTTCAGCACATCTGATACCCACAGTACTTAGAAAGACTGCAGTGATATGCAGAAATTTTGACTCTGAACGATGGGTGCCTATTTCAGATCCAGAAAGAAAATCAGGCCATATTGTTTTACATTTGGGCACTGAGAACAGCTTTTTGTACAACTATTCACAGTGAAAGAATGTGCTGAACTCTGCTGATCACTCAAGTGATGTAAATGATAAAAGCCCAGCCACAGCCATACAATGAGAAAACTCTAACCCAGACACTGGCATTTATTTCAAGGGACAAAGATTCCCCACTATTTTTTTTTTAATAAAGAAGAATGAAACGCAATCTGAAGCAGGGGGAAAAGTATTATCCCTTTATATTAATTATAGAGAAATCCTGTAGTTTGGAATTGTAACTTATAATAAAAAAAAGGCTATTCAGAGCAAGAAAGCAGTTAGGTATATTCTTGCACTATGAAATGAAACCATGGTTTCAGGTGTAATTCGTGGGAAACTGCAGCCCTTTTACCCTTCTATATAATTTTCAGTTCAGCCAGTTTCTGAATGAAATCTATGGGCAACAATTCCTTTATTCAAAGCCAGCAATCCTGAGCACAGGAATATTCTGGGAAGCTGAACTATTTCTATTGCTTTTTCTACTGGAAAGTTCCACAGCAAATGAACCTAGTCACAATGCTCATTCTACAAGAGGCCAAGAAACCAGTTCTCACTTCCTTAGCCATTTCCAAGCCCAACACAAAATAAAAAAACCTGCACTACCGTTACTACTAGTTTTTTCTCATCATTCCTATCACCCATCTCCTGTCACTTATGACTGTAACTTGTTGCTTGTATCCTTAAGATTTTTTATTGATATTGTTCCTCATTGCTTATACAACCCCATGACAATCATTAAGTGATAATCATGATTTTTGGCAAATGTACCTGTTCTTTTATGTACACTGAGAGCATATGCACCAAAGACAAATTCCTTGTGTGTCCAATCACACTTGGACAATAAAGATTTCTATTCTATTCTAAAAATAAATATTTATTAAGCACCGTAGAAACAAAAGATCAATTGGACAGCATACCAGCTGGGGAGTTTCCCTTCTTAGTATGTATTATGGTATTTAACTTACTACCCCCCCCCCTTTAATTACTCATCAGCTGCAACCCTAGCTCTTCCAGGTAGAGTAGTATATCATTCTCATTCATTCCTTAACAGGAAGAGGCAGGAACAGAGGCACTTTTAAGAAGTTAAGAAGTGAGTCTCTTCTAAGGGTTCTTTCAGAGCTGGGGGAGGTTTGTGGATGTCCGAATCACAGGACAGTAACCAAAGCATCAGGTGGGGGTGGGGGAGAGGAAAGAGGCCACAAAGAGTTGGCGAACAGTGGGGTCAGGCATTAGGGAAAGCAAGTAGAATGCTTGGCTGCATAGCCAGAGGTATAACAAGTAGGTAAAGGGAGATTGTGATCCCGCTGTATAGAGCGCTGGTGAGACCACATTTGGAATACTGTGTTCAGTTCTGGAGACCTCACTTTCAAAAAGATATTGATAAAATTGAACGGGTCCAAAGACGGGCTACAAAAATGGTGGAAGGTCTTAAGCCTAAAACTTCATAAACTCAATCTGTATAGTCTGGTGGACGGAAGGGAAAGGGGGGGACATGATGGAAACATTTAAATATGTTAAAGGGTTAAATAAGGTTCAGGAGGGAAGTATTTTTAATAGGAAAGCGAACACAAGAACCAGGGGGCACAATTTGAGGTTAGTTGGGGGAAAGATCAGAAGCAACTTGAGAAAATATTATTTTACCCAGAGTACAGAGGGGCGTACATAAGTGCACCAGAGTGCCTACCATCCCTTGTCCTATTGTCTCTCCTATATCTTCTCTTCTATCCCTACATCTTTTTCTGCTATTCTCTCATAGTTAGATGTAACTCCTTTATTTTCTCCTCTATTCTCCCTTTAATACATTTACAGTACATGATTATATCCTCTATAACCCTCATTGTGTATTGGACAAAACAAACAAACAAACAAAAAGTAGTAGATGCTTGGAACAAACTTCCAGCAGTGGTTGGTAAATGCACAGTAACTGAATGTAAACATGCCTGGGATAAACATATTATCCATCTTAAGATAAAATACAGGAAATAATATAAGGGCAGACTAGATGGACCAGGAGGTCTTTTTCTGGGGTCGATCTTCTTCTGTTTCTCTGAAAGGCGGAGAAAAATGTGGACCCAGCAGGGAGAGAGAAGAAACCGGCTCCGCGGCTGAGGAGGGGGGAAAGGCGAGCGGACCAATGGAAGCCCCCATCGGAGGGAGGGAGGGAAAGCCTCCATAGGGTGGGAGAAGGGGGACGTTTGAACCGGGATCGGCTGGACTTTAGCGGGAAGAGCAGTTGGCCTCTCCTCCTCCTCCCCCGAGCTGTGTTCTAGTTCCCATCGGCCAACGGCTGTTAACGGCCGGCGGCTTGGCCGGACCACGTGGGCCCGGCGGAGGCCCTCCACTGCTGACAGTCCAAAAAAAAAAAAGCCAGGAGAGAAACCTCGTGCGCGGCGGGGGCCCGGAGGAGAGAGAGGACGGGCGCCGAGGGTGCCACGCGAGCCGTAACTCACCTCGGCTTGTTTGCGGACGACGTTGTCCGGACTCAGCAGGTTGCCGAGGAGGAGGTAGAACTGCTGCTGTTCCTGCTCCGCTGCCACCGCCATGGCTGCCGAAGAGAGAGAGGGGGGCCAGCCGGGCGGGGGAGGAGGAGGAGGAGGAGGAAGAAGGGGGACGCGAGGCCGCGCACCGACCACAGGAAGGCGGAGCCGCCGCCACTGCCGAGCTCTTGGGAACCTCTCCCCTCCCACCCGGCTAGGCGAGGCCCCTCCTGCCGGCGCCGGCATGCCGCGCGCTCATTGGCTGCGGTCCGGCGGGCGCGGCCCGCCATTGGGCAGCCGGAGCGGGGGCTTTATGATTGGGCGGGAAAGACCCATTGTGAGGTCACTTCCCCTTTCTCCTGCTGTTGACTCCGACGCTTTTCTTAAGGGGGGCAGTTGAGGGGAGGGGAGGAGGGGGGCGCTGGGATAAGCCGCGCTTTTTTGCTGGCGGGAAAAACGCCGGCTGGGGAAGGGGAGACAGTTCGGCCAATGGAAGGAGGAAACGTCGGGTCAGACGGTCGCCGCGTCCTCCCAAGGGGGGAGCCAGAAGAGGCTCCCCTGGCGCAGTCCGGGGGCCTTTTCTCCCTGATTTAAAGCCTGGCTCGACCCGTTTGCCCAAATGAGTAACCCGGGTCGCCGCTTTCCCACGTTACGTGTTGGAGGCGCGAGTTTTTTGGAAAAGGGCTCCTCTTTGCTGTGGTGGGAATTCGAGGGTGGTTTTTCCCTCGGACGGCTCTTTCCCGGATGGAGTTTGAGTGACGGTATCGGGCAGATAGAACCCGCCGGGCTTCGTCATCGCCCCCCCTTTCAGATCCTCGAAGCGGCCGACCGATTCCAAGAAGTCTATAGACTGGGGAATTCCCTGGAGCGTTTTCGTGGATATAAACGGATGCTGTGCTTTTTTGAGTAGAACCATCTAGGCAGTAAAATACACTGCTCAAAAAAATAAAGGGAACACTTAAGCAACAGAATATAACTCCAAGTAAATCAAATTTATTTGAAATCAAACTGTCCACTTAGGAAGCAAACACTGATTGACAATCAATTTCACATGTTGTCAGCACAGTCAACTTTGTACAGAACAAAGTATTCAGTGAGAATATTTCATTTATTCAGATCTAGGATGTGTTCTTTTCAGTGTTTCCTTTATTTTTTTTTGAGCAGTGTATTTTAAGTCTGTAAGCTGCCTCGTAACTTGAGTCTGCTAATGTATAAGCTTACAATCCTGGGTCTAGAAAGACTAGAACTACGATGTCTTAAACATGATCTAAAGTATTGCCCACAAGATCATATGCTGCAACATCCTGCCTATCAAAGACTACTTCAGCTTCAACCACAACAACACAAGAGCACACAACAAGTTCAAACTTAATGTTAACCGCTCCAAACTTGACTGTAAAAAATATGACTTTAGTAAACAAGTCGTCGAAGCGTGGAACTCATTACCTGACTTCGTGGTGTCAACCCCCAACTTTTTCCCCTTAGACTATCCACGACTGACCTCCCCAGGTTCCTAAGAGGTCAGTAAGGGGCGAACATAAGTGCACTAGTGTGCCGTCCGTCCCCTGTCCAATTGTCCCTCCTATATCTTATATATCTTTTCTTCCATTCATATATCTTTTCCTCTATTCCTCATTAATGTATTTTATTCTCATATCCCTTCTATCCTTTCCCTGATATTTACTACTATGTTTTTATTCTCTTTAACTTTCATTTTGTATTGGACAAAATAAATAAATAAATAAATAAATAAAATAGGCATGCAAGGGAGCTCTTCCTCTCTTCCATAACGGGTACAAAAATATTTTTTGTAATCATCGCAGTCGACCTTGTAGTTTTCTGAATCATTTTTGTATTGTGATTTCAGAAATGTATATAATTTTTCTGTAGCATGTATAGTTTCCATGAAGCAGCATCATTATTATAAGGTATAGGAAATATACTGGCGACATAAAAAACAACAACCAGTAATTGCCACATACATTGGAAACAATGCGGAAATCACGTAATAACAAAAATGCTTCTATATCAGAAACTATGTGATAGAGCAAAACTAAGCATACTTTTGGGATGAGCACATCAAACTCCATAAAACAGACATTACTTTTGCTGATGATTTTTTTTGTGATGACCAGTGTAATTAATCTCTCCGGATACTTAACAGGTCTCTGGTATATCTAACACAATAAATTGTGAAACAAAAAATAATACCGTATAGCAATTATAGCCAGCTGCGTTGTGGGCATGGTTAAGGTTGTAACCATGTTTAAAATGTATATTTTAAAGGAATTTTTAACCTTAATTAATGAAAGTTGTTTCCAATACTGTATGAACAGTTGAACCATAACAAATCAGGTGCAGCAGCATGTGTGAAAGGAAGAATAAGTATCGATTCAAGCAAAGATCTTTGAAGATTTGCAAACCTAACAGGCATACATTCAGAAAGCCTGCTGTGTCCTACATTTATAAGCTTCAAAGAAAACGGCTTACGAAAAGAATAAAATATGACAGAGCTTTTATCATTGCTTCGTATTGTTTATATTTGCTCATAGCAATTATTTTGCTCAAAGCATTTATTTATTTATTTATTACTTAGATTTGTATGCCGCCCCTCTCCGAAGACGAATTATGGATGTTAACAGATGTTTTTGGGATTCTGGAAGCCAGGAATTACTTGTTTATGTTATTTGTATATGTTATTGAATAGAAACATAGAAACATAGAAGTCTGACGGCAGAAAAAGACCTCATGGTCCATCTAGTCTGCCCTTATATGAAAATTTAAGTTAAGTTAATGAAAAATTAAGTTAGAAGTTAGTGAAAATATGGTTGTAATTTTTTCCTCCATGGACAAAAATTCAGGTATCCCTCCCCAAGGGATCTGTGGACATAGATTAATAATCCCTCTGGAAGAGTAAATTGACAAGAGCATTTGGGGTACATACAATGGCAACACCTTTCTTACATTTGGAAGATCTTAACCTTAGCTGTTCTAAACTTTATATTATAGTCAGAAATGACAATATTGTTACAAAAATCTTAAACAATAAACAATTATTTAGGGGAGTGAGCAATTCTTGGCCCAGCTTTGCCCCTGTATAATTTATGTTTTAAAATAGAATGATTCCAAGACTACAGGAAAATGGTACCAAAATATGGAAGCGTATCCAGCATCTAAGAGATTATGGGAAGTTTACAGAAATAGCTTTTGTACATATTAGGCTACTTAACAGATCTCATTGCAATTCATTGTTCATCAGATGTTATTTTATGGTTGTCAGTTTATGGGTATTTGTGATGCCTAAACTTTAGTGATTAAGTGCTTTTCTGTTTAACATGACTAACATGTTTGAATTAATAAGTAATCTTTTAAGTGCGACCAATAACTTTCTTTTTAAACAAGGCCTTTAAAGTGTACCTTTGGTAGTTACAAAGTCTTTCATTTTATAACCAATTTTGATATAATATGATATACAAATGTAATTGCATCTAAAAGTAGAATTTATTTGCTTCAGATTAAAATATCAGATAGTCACTACCGTTTTTCAGTGCAGATTTTCCAGCCCAACTATTATTAACTCTATAGGAAAAAACTTTAGTAAATCTTTTAAAGAACAAAATGTGAACAGAGTATACCAACAGAATGGGGTTATAGATGAGGCTGATTCAAAATATTGGGAATAGGTAGTGGGTTGGTATCCTGTTTCCCCAAAATAAGACATCCCCTGATCATAAGTCCAATTGGGCTTTGGGGTTTATGGCAATAAGTCCAAGCTCTTATTTCAGGGTTCAAAAAAATATAAGTCAGGGTCTTATTTTGGGGGGGGGGGGAAACAGTAATTGTTCACAATAAAAAAGTTTAAACGGAATGTTATTTTCAATAATTGTATAGATGAATGACAGTAACTATGATAATGATAGTAAAACATTTTCTTCAAGAATCTTGACATATTCTTCCCAACAATTAATGCAATGACTGGTATATACAATAATCCAAGATCTTTCAAAATATAATGAAGAAGTCCACATTTTATTGCATGTAAAGTATTTGATTTTAGTGCTTTTTCCCATTCATGTAGTACTGTATAGAATTTCAGCTATATGGGCTTTCTCAATAATTTTTTTTTAACTCTTTACTGCCATCTGTTGCTAAAAGTCAACATTGCTTAAAAACCGTTTTATTATTAAATGATTACAAGTAATCCCTGATTTAAATGCATTTGTTTAGAGACTGAGGTTGGAACAGCACTGTCAGTGGTCAAATAAGCAATGAGGAAACAATATTAATAAAAATCTTAAGGATACAAGCAACAAGTTACAGTCATTCAGTCATACAGTCATAAGTGGGAGGAAATTGGTGATAAAAATTGGTGAAAAAAACCTAGTAGTAATAGTAGTGCAAACTTTGTAAATAGTTTGACTGTTGAGGGAAGTGGGCAGACAGACGTACAAATTTATGCCAAGTGCTTTTTAATACTGGTTTTTCAGCAAAATTCTTTCGATATTAAGGAGCAGCAGAAGAAAGAAAGAATGAAGGAATGATAGACGTACTCCTTGAATGTTTCTTGTCCTGATTCTCACAGCCTCTGTAAGAACTACATCTCCCAGCGGGAAGCGCAGTCTGTATTGGTGACGTCATAACATGGCGCTGGCTATGCGAGCGACGCTTTGCGTCCGAACGTTCTTCCCTGTATCTTCTCGGTCCCGGCTGGATTAGTCCTACATTTTTTACGTTCCCCCCTGCCCCGCGACCCCCCACCCAAGAGGCCTGTCTTCTTCGCTTTACACCAATTAAGGTTCGTTGGGGTTTTATTTCCTCCCTGCGTTGCAGCATTTCCCTATATGAGAAGTTTCGCCCAGGTGAATGCTGGTTTCGGTGTTGGGAGTTGATGGGGAGGAAGACGGCAGGAGCGATTACACAAGGACGTAATGGCTTTACGGAATTGTAGGGAAAAATAACAAAAGAAAATCCCGGTGTCTCGAAGAAGATTGCAGTGGGGGGATTTGTTTTAGGAGACTTAAAGCACAGAGGAGAAATGCAAACTATGCAATGCACCTTAATTAGGGGTTTGTATCTGCGCAGTTAAAGTCAGGCATTTAAAAGAATTGGGATTGGATTTCCTCTTTAAACGAAGACATGTATTAGCATTTTCAAGACTACCTGAAAAATTGCCTTTCCAACCAGCGCTTTAATGTCACCAAGATCTCTTATTTGTACTTCGGAGGAAAAATAATAAACCTTTTAAATAATTCAGACCAGTGCCAATTCAGGGTTAATTTTAAAAATACACTTAAAACCCTTACACAATATTGTAATTTGATTAGAACTTTTTTCTGCTTGGCAGCTGCCATCTTATTGAGAAAGTGGAGCACGAGTGAATTACGTTATTAAAACTGCAGGATAATTTCATTGTACCAGTTAATAATAATATACACTGCTCAAAAAAATAAAGGGAACACTTAAACAACAGACTATAATTCCAAGTAAATAAAACTTCTGTGAAATCAAACTGTCCACTTGGAAGCAACACTGATTGACAATCCACTTACGCAGCAACACTGATTGACAATCAATTTCACATGCATACTTTGTATTCAACTTTGTATAGAACAAAGTATTCAATGAGAATATTTCATTTATTCAGATTTAGGATGTATTATTTGACTGTTCCCTTTATTTTTTTGAGCAGTATATTTACTTTACACAATTTTACACATGAATACTAATGCTGATTAGATAATGTAGCTGTGACTCATTCTGAAGTGGATACATATTGTAGTTGGTGCAGGGATTATTTCTTTTTTTAAATGCTCATTTAAAGCAATATTCATAATTGGCTTGATTAAATCAAAATATATATGAAGAAAGCAATACTTTATAAGTATTAGTCCTTTTCTTGTAAGGTTTAACTATCTATTTATTGGTTTGTAATGATGTGAGGGAAGGTGTTGGTTCTGCTTGGCCAGTTTTTTTTTAATTAAGCTATTTTATCTGTCTTAAATACTATTGTTTTCACAGTGTTTTTAAAAGAAAAACTGACATTTTAATAAATAAGTTATTTTTTAAAGTTCCTGTTCAGGTAAATCAGGCCTTCCGCAAATTGTGCAATTATCTGTGTCACTATTCAATATGGCTAATAATTGGGAAGGAAACAATATCTTTGGAAAACACATTTGGAAAAAGCTAGCGATAAATATTTTTAAATTGTCTAGCAAGATTGCAATTCTGCAGATACTAGATACAGTAAAATGTTATGATTGTCATACTTAATATAAAAGCAATTAACTAATAGCTTTATTGCTTTCAACAGATTTCACTTGCTTTATATTACCTAACAAATAATGGGGGTTCATGGGCTTTGGAAGTTACTGGAATGCACAGGAAGACCCATAAACCCAGAAACATTGGAAGGAAAAATTCTTGCTGTTGGTATCCTTTAAAAAATCACTTTCCTTAAGAACTTTTTATAGATTGTATATATAATTGCTGTTTTTCTCCAATAGCCTGTCGTGCATAAGGAAAAACATCTCAAATCCAAGGAAACCTATCATATAAGCTTTTATAATAAAATGTGCTTTGTAAAATGTTGGTTGTGTAAGCATGAATGACTGATATGCTTAAGCAGATCAATGCTTCTTTTTATGTGCCACTTTTATGTTGTCTTCCTTTAAATGCTTTCTTAAGATATTAGTATTTGGTTGAATCAAGCTATTAAAGGAGCAAGAGACCGTCATGGGAATTCCATCCATAATGCTCATCTCCTCATATTGTTTCGACGACTTTGCAAACTGCTCTTCTTTCGGATCCGCCCCATTTTTGTTTTTGATGGAGAAGCGCCTCTATTGAAGAGGCAAACTTTGGTATGTAAGCCATATCTATCCATTCACAATTCCATTGAAATTGGAATGACTAAATTCAGTACGTGTTACTTTCAGCTAAGCAAATGTAGGGAAACCAAAGATTAGAGAATTTAGCAAGTATAGAATAAAGGAATAAGAGAGACTGGAATTAAAATATTGTTTTCTTAATGATTCAGACTATTGTATTTAATCCCCCTGACTTGCTTTTGAAAATAATGGTCTGATTTTGGAATAACATAATTTGTATTTGCCACAACAAAATGTGGTTGGTATATTTAAAAACAATGAATACACAAATTATGTGGAAACTGGAAGGACAAATTTGATATAAGGCAAAGGGATACTTTTAGACAAAGAAATAAAACATTCTGTGTAGAGGAGCATCTTGAATTCCTCACTCATTCAGAATCTCATGCTTTTTAAAACTGTTACCCAAATTATTTCATCTAAAGCAGAGGTCTCCAAACTTGGCAACTTTAAGACTGGAGAATTCTGAGAGTTGAAGTCCACAAGTCTTAAAGTTGCCAAGTTTGAAGACCTCTGATCCAAAGCATAGCATTATTCCTAAAATAGCGGAAGGTCAATTTTAGGAGCAATCCAAGAAATCCTGTGATATTCCTTTGCCATTGCTCATGCTAAGTGCATGTCTTACATAAGTTTCTTACTTATCAATTAACAAAACATGTGAGAGAACACTAGCAAAACAAAAACCTTGCCAAGATCTTGTCAAGCCACTTATTTATTTAATTTAATTTATTTGACATATATGCCGCTCAATCCCATGACTCAGGGCAGCTAAATTTATTTATAAATTTATTACATTTATATGCTTCCCACCTAGAAAGAAGACAGAACATTCTTAAACTAGGCTACTTCAGAAGATGTAGGGTGAGGGCAGAGGGAGAAGTTATCCCAAGTTTTCTTTTAGAAATCGAAGACCAGACTGCAAGAGGATATAGAAGAAAAGTGATCTGATACAGAGAGGTATAGAAAGATAGTAATTTCAATCCCCAGACCAGTACAGTTGTCCTCCACAGCCACAGTCAGTAATCTAAGAAATCCTTAAAAAGAAAGGCTTTTGTCAATCTACTGTCTTCTCTGCAATGAGAATTAAATTTAGGAAAATCATCCCAGTGAATTTAGCTTCATTGGGCTTTGCTGCTTCTTCCAAAAGTTGTTACATTAGGATTCCAGATAAGGAAAAAACATCTCAAATCCAAGGAAACTTATCGTGTAAGCTTTTGTAATAAAATGTGCTTTGTAAAATACTGGTTATATAAGCATGAATGACTGATATGCTCAAACAGATCAATGCTTCTTTGGATGTGCCACTTTTATGTTGTCTTCCTTTAAATGCTTTCTTAAGATATTAGTATTTGGTTGAATCAAGCTATTAAAGGAATAAAATCATGCCTTATTCAGATGAGCCATCACTAATTGGTGGCTTTTCTTTGGAGCAATTTTCTTTGGAGCAATTTCCACTTCACTGGGGTCTATTGAGGTCTTCAAACTTGGAAACTTGAAGACTTGTGGACTTCAACTCCCAGAACTCTCCAGCCAACATAGATGGGGTTGAAGTCCACAAGTTTTAAAGTTCCCAAGTTTGAGGACCTTTGCACTAATCCCTTCCAGTAATAACAAGATTTGTGTATCATTAAGAAGTCGTAGCCCAATATCCTTTTCCCCCCATAGACACTTCCCAATCCCTTTTCTTTTTTGTGTGTTTTAAAATAGTCATTCTGAGGACAAGACTAGCCTTTTCTTGATCTCCAGGTTGCTGGGGCAGCCTTGCTACCGTGTTTCCCCGAAAGTAAGACAGTGTCTTACTTTCTTTTTATCCCCAAAAGCCCCACTATGTCTTACTTTCGGGGTATGTCTTATATTGGAAAAAAATTGTCGAATTTTTTGTTTTAACCATAAAATTAACATTTAGACGCGGTGACGTATGGAGGGGGGGCGGCGCGGAAGTGGGCAGGAGGCGGCACTCATTAAGATCAGAGGGAGGTGGCAGATGCGGCGACGTATGGAGAGGGGGACGGTGCGGACGTGGGCAGGAGGCGGCACTCATTAAGATCAGAGGGAGGTGGCAGACGCGGCGACGTATGGAGAGGGGGACGGTGCGGACGTGGGCAGGAGGCGGCACTCATTAAGATCAGAGGGAGGTGGCAGACGCGGCGACGTATGGAGAGGGGGACGGTGCGGACGTGGGCAGGAGGCGGCACTCATTAAGATCAGAGGGAGGTGGCAGACGCGGCGACGTATGGAGAGGGGGACGGTGCGGACGTGGGCAGGAGGCGGCACTCATTAAGATCAGAGGGAGGTGGCAGACGCGGCGACGTATGGAGAGGGGGACGGTGCGGACGTGGGCAGGAGGCGGCGCACAGCTAGATGAGAGGGAGGCGGCTAGATGAGAGGGAGGCGGTGTTTCCCCGAAAGTAAGACATATGTCTTACTTTCGGGGTACGGCTTATATTAGCCGACCCCCCTGAAACCCCCGATACGTCTTACAATCGGGGGTGTCTTACTATCGGGGAAACAGGGTAGCAACAAGGTGGGAGACAAATAAAGGCTTTAATAAAGGTAATAACTACAAAGTATTTTGCTGAATGCTATTGCAGGCGAAACGAAAGCAGCAAAAAGAAGCTGCAGTCACAGATTCAAAGAAAACGAAGGAGAAGCTTTTGAAAACCTTCCTAAAACGACAAGCGATCAAGGCTGCTTTAACAGGCAAGAGGCAAGGACACATTTATTTATAAACCTCTGTTTTTGTAAATGCCTATGGGAACTTTACATTTTTAAGTACGGTGGTACCTCTACCTAAGAACCCCTCTACTTGCAAACTTTTCTAGATAAGAACCGGGTGTTTAACATTTTTTTGCCTCTTCTCAAGAACCATTTTCCACTTAAAAAACCCGAGCCTCCGAAACTGTAACTGGAAAAGGCAGGGAGAAGCCTCCATGGGGCCTCTCTAGGAATCTCCTGGGAGGAAACAGGACCAGAAAAGGTGGGGAGAAGCCTCCAGGGGGCCTCTCTAGGAATCTCCTGGGAGAAAACAGGGCCTCCACCCTCCCTGTGGTTTCCCCAATTGCACGCATTATTTGCTTTTACATTGATTCCTATAGGAAAAATTGCTTCTTCTTACAAACTTTTCTACTTAAGAACCTGGTCATGGAACAAATGAAGTTCTTAAGTAGAGGTACCACTGTATTTTGGTTCCCCTGACATGAAACATCCTTGTATTCCCAGCAATGCTGAATTTCCTAGTCTTGCAGAGGTGAGAAGAGAAGAGGTAGATGACATTTATGTGCTCCCTGCCTTACAAGAAGAAGATAAAAAAAATAGGTGAGTGAAACAAGTTTTAAAAATTAGATTATTGTATAAACATTAAGAAGCAATGGAATCTAAAATACACTCTTGTTTTCTGTGGACAAATTTTGAGCGTTAGCAAACTAGTTTTGTCTTTTTATGACGTAGCTCGGAAGAGGAAGAGGAAAAAGAGTGGGAAGAGAGGATGACTCAGAAGAAAATATTGCAAGTAAGGCCCCTATGTATTTTATATTACATTGCAATCCTTTAAAAAGAAATGGATAGTAATAATAATAATGATACCAGCAGTTACTAGCATACTGGGTGCCATACCAATAGATCTTGAACAGCTCTGGGAGGTGTTTTTGGCCTCTGGAGGGCCAAAACACCCCAACAGAGGGGTGTTTTCACCCTTCCCAGGCTCCAAGGAAGCCACTGGAGCCTGGGGAGAGCGAAAAATAGGCCTACCGGGCCCACCAGAAGTTGGGAAAGAGGGGAGCGGGGGGATCATGTACGCATGCACAGGGATGGGGCAGTTTTTGTGTGGGTGGACACACACACATACACACACACACACACACAATTGCACGCACGCATGCATGTGCTTTCAGCAAACAAGGGAATAAAGTTCGCCATCACTGCTCCAGCATCATGGCCAACCAGGTTTTTCTGGGAAGTTCATAGGGGAAGATTTGTGAGGACAATGTACGCTTCCCTGCATTATTTCTACAATTGCTGCCAACCTGCCTTCCATTGAGGACCTGTATACTGCACGAGTCAAAAAGAGGGTGGGGAAAATATTTACTGACCCCTCACATCCTGGACACAAATTGTTTCAACTCCTACCCTCAAAACGTCGCTACAGAGCACTGCACACCAAGACAACTAGACACAACAGGTTTTTTCCGAACGCCATCACTCTACTAAACAAATAATTCCCTCAACACTGTCAGACTTTCTACTAAATCTGCAATTCTATTCTACTAGTTTTTCTCATCATTCCTTTCACCCATTTCCTCCCATGTTGACTGTATGACTGTAGCTTGTTGCTTATATCCTAAGATTTTTATTAATATTGCTTCCTCATTGCTTATTTGACCCCTGTGACAATCATTAAGTGTTGTAACACATGATTCTTGACAAAAGTATATTTTATTTTATGTACGCTGAGAGCATATGCCCCAAGACAAATTCCTTGTATGTCCAATCACACTTGTCCAATAAAAATTCTATTCTATTCTATTCTATTCTATTCTATTCTATTCTACAGTAGAAACTGATATTTCAAAACATATTTACAGATTCTGGTGATAGAATAGAATTCTTTATTGGCCAAGTGTGATTGGACACACAATGAATTTGTCTTTGGTACATATGCTGTCAATGTACATAAAAGAAAAAAATACATTTGTCAAAAATCATGAGGTACAACACTTAACGATTGTCATGGGGTCAAATAAGCAATGAGGAAATCATATTAATAAAAATCTTAAGGATACAAGCAACAAGTTACAGTCATGTAGTCATAAATGGGAGGCAAAGGATGATAGGAATGATGAGAAAAAACTAGTAGTAATAGTAGTGCAGACTTAGTAAATAGTTTGATGGTGCGCGTTTGTCTTCGGGACTCATTGGAAAGTCGCGCGGGTGTTTTAAAACGTCCCCGCCGACATGGGGGGCTCGCTAGCACCCCCCCGAACCCCCAACCCGGGTTAGGGGGGTGCTAGCGAGCCCCCCATGTCGGCGGGGACGTTTTAAAACACCCGCGCCGCCCCCAATCTTCGGCTCCTCGCTAGCGCTGCGGAAGTAAAAACACCATCTGCACATGCGCAGATGGTGTTTTTACTTCCGCAGCGCTACTTCGCGAAAACCCGCTCGTTGCGGGGGGTCCTGGAACGGAACCCTCGCAACGAGCGGGGGATCACTGTATCTCTCTTTTTTTTTTAAATGTAATTTTTATTGATTTTTTTAGAATTTTACAAAAAGCAAAAGCATAAAACATAAAAAGTGTACCATCACCAAACAAGAAAATAAAAATCCCCTTCACCGGGGAAGACTCCATTCTGTATCGTTCATTTGCTTTGTCTCTGGATTACATTATTCATTCTTTATAAAGTGATTGAATTTTATTTTTTACATTTGCATCGCTTGCTGATGTTGTTAATATATAATTCTTAACCTTCTCCCACCGCCTCATTGTTGCTGCTAATTTCTCTGCATTATAGTTATGTAATCTAATTTCCATAATTTCATAGTGAATATGGTCCACCATGTACCTGCACCAAGGACCCTATATCTCATAGATACTTTCATCTTGTGATCTCTGGTGTGGCAGCAGAGATGCTCCACGGTTTGTCTGAGTTTTTCTCATCTTATAATAAAAAATGCTCTTAGAAGGGCAAATTTTGTCTCAGACAGTAATGAAAACTTAAAGCATAGATCTGTTATTTAATCTAAAAACATCACAATTCAGTGCCCCCATCCCCATATACCAGAGGTATACTCAGACTTTATTGATACTGGATGGACTTGTTTTTAAGGCTTACCCACTAATGTGTGTTTACAACATTCTGCTACTTGTTTCAGAAAACCATCTTCAATCAGTGTGAAGGAGTTTGGTTAGTCCTTTTTATCCTTCTTGCCTAACCTACGTGCATCTCTTATGCCAGTCGTTTTACAAAATTGTGCTTTTCCTTCCTCCTTTGCAAAGGAAGAATTGCTTGAAAACCCTCGTTCTGTTGATGTTGAATCAGACGATTTCTTGAACTTGCCTCCTGAAATAAAACATGAGATCCTGACTGACATGAAGGAATTCACTAAACGAAGAAGAACATTATTTGAAGCCATGCCAGAGGTAATTAAGGGTGCCTTGTCTCTGTTAAGAAATCCTGTATCTTTGTTAAGTAATAATGTTGAAAATACTTACGTAATTCTAAAGTATACAGGTCTTAACAGTATTTTAGTAGTGGAACATTTATACTATGATTGCTTAAATAGGGTATCTTAGGAAATAGGATAATCGTTTTTATTTATAAACTCTGCATAGTTTGAAGGACAATTTACAGTAAGTTATGTTTCCTTTTAGGCGGATTTCATTATTTGTGCACTTAACTTCAGCTGACCTCATATTTAACATTAGTTAGGAAGTAAAATTCAAATATCCCTAGTGTAAACAGTTAAAATACCAATTGTAAAAGTAATAGCAAAAGGAGAGATTTGGTGTCTCCCTGGTGAGTTGTTTTTCAGATGTGTAGGATATAGACAGACAGACAGACAGACAGACAGACACAGAGACACACAAAGGTCACCCAGAAAGTAATGCACCACATTTTTTTTCTGTAACAATTATTTATTGAACACAATGAAAGTTACACAAAAGAAAGAATGATGTTTCTTCTACACTCTCTATTTTTCTACATAATATCCCTCCCGTTCTGTGGCCTTTCTCCAGAAAGACACAAGGGCGTGTATGCCCTGTCAGTACCACTCCTTGTTCTGGTCACGAAGCCATTTCTGCACTGTGCGAATCACCTCTTCGTCATGCTCAAAATGTGCCCAGTGGTTAACCGTAATTCTGTTGACTGCAGATTCTCCGTAAACTGTACACAAACGTTTGTGAATGTTCCCAACAGTTTCTTTCTCTGCAGTGAGAAATTCAATAACGACACACTGCTAGTAACGTGCATCACTTACAAGCGCCATTTCGAAACACTGCTGCAGCTATGCTATCTGTCTGAAGAAACGCAAAATTTACACACATACTCCTGACAATTCAAATAATGTATATCTAAAGATTCGCATTCGTACCATTATTGTAGGCTGAGAAAAAAATATGTAGTGCATTACTTTCTGGGCGACCCTCGTACATACATACATACATACATACATGCATACATGCATACATACATACATATATACATGCAATACATATATATACATACAGTGTCTCCAACCAGGGAATTAGTATACATAGTCCTCGACTTACAACAGTTCATTTAGTGACAATTTATTAATTGTTTCATGCTTGCAACCATTGCAGCATCCCTCTGGTCAATCAAAATTCAGATGCTTGGCATATTTACAGTGGCTGCAGTGTCCTGGGGTCATATGATCAGTTTTAGAGACCTCCTGACAAGCAAAGTCAATAGGAAAATCAGATTCACTTAACAACCATGTTACCAACTTTACAAATGTATTGATTCATTTAACAACTATGGCAAGACAAGTAATAAAATGGGGCAAACTCATTTAACAAATGTTTAAAAGATTTAGCAACATAGATTTTAGATTCAAAGGTAACTTGTAGTGTCATATAGGTAACCCGAGGACTACCTGTATGACACTATGGTAAGGACTTGTTATATATGGGGAAGAACTATTCCTATTCATGTTCAAGTATTTCAAAGTCAGTAGATGTGCTTTCGTATTAAATGTGTTCATCCCACCAATACTCAGAAAGTTGGTACTATTAAAAAAAGTGAAATACAATCCTTAGATGAAATTTTAAACATGATGTTGCTTTTGCCTCTAGAAATCTTTTTTGTTTGAAACCCTGTTTTTGTCAATTTATGTATTGGAAGTCTACGGTAATTCCTTCAGACTTCTTTCATTTAATTCCAGTATTTCTTTTAAGGAATCCAATGACTTCTCCCAGTATCAGCTCAAGGGTTTGCTTAAGAAAAGCAGCTTAAATCGACACATAGAACAAGTGCAGAAGGAAATGAATGAACAACACTCTGGCCAAATCCAGCGCCAGTATGAAGAAGATGGGGGTTTCTTGAAAGAGTTGGAAACCAGGAGAGTTGTATCTGAAGATACCTCTCATTACATCCTATTAAAAGGTACCATGGGAATGCTACAGATTCAGAGAACTATTGAGAGTTCTGCAATAACTGATTCAATCACAGCCATACATCACATTTATTGGCCAGGCGGTCTAGATCTAATTGCCCCAAACCTGGCGGCATAAGTGAATCTTGAGACTCTTGCGAAAGGCGAGGAGGGTGGGGGCAAGGCGAATCTCTGGGAGGAGCTGATTCCAGAGGGCTGGGGCCCCCACAGAGAAGGCTCTTTCTTCCCCTGGGCCCCACCAAATGACATTGTCTGGTTATTCCTTTTCTCTTTCAGGTACCCATTCCAAAGGGAATACTTCTAGTTGTGTGACATCTGCAATCCATTCTGCTGCAATGTCGAAAGATTTAAAACCTACCAAAAATATCAACGACATGCAGGTTAAGCCAGTCTCCTGTGACAATGAGATGGAATCAGTTGGTAGTACTTATGCAACACCCCCTTCTCCCCGAACGATGCTTGCCATCCAGGCTGCTATGTTGGGAAGCGGCTCAGAAGATGAGTTGGAAGATGGAAACAAGAACCACCCTAATTTAGACAAGTGTGAGTCCCCACCCAGTGTAGACCGAGGTGACATGTCTCCAAGAACAATCAAGGCTATTCAACAGGCATTATGTGAGGAGGAGGAGGAGGAGGAGCCGCAGGAGAAGATTATCACAACATCATTTATCAATAGGACAAATATTACTCAAGGAGGAAGAATGCTCACGAAGGACCATCTTGCTAGCAGTTCCGATGAAGAAGAAGCCGTTCCTGAAGATCAGAATGAGAAACAATTTTTACCAGTAGAGAAATTGGAAAGTAGAAATATTAAAAAAAGTCCATGCGTTCCTGTTGTTCAAAAAAGACTTTTGTCCGAGGCTGAAAATAAAGAGAAAAGAGTGGAAACTGGGATTTCTCAGACAGGTGTAAGTCCTGGACAAGAAGAAGTCATTCCTGAAGATCAGAATGAAAAACCATTTTTACCAGTAGAGAAATTGGAAAGTAGAAATATTAAAAAACGCCCATGCTCTCCTGTTGTTCAAAAAAGACCTTTGTCTGAGGCAGAAAATAAAGAGAAAAGAGTAAAAACCGAGATTTCTCAGACAGAACCAGAAATGTCTTTGTCTCCAATTCCATCAGTTGGCTCAAGTCATTCAGGTCTTGCAGAATTAGCCCAAACTGGAAAACTTCAGTCTTTAAAGGAATTGGCTAGCCATTCAGAAAAAAATGTAGCCTGTACCCAGAATGAATTTTCGTTTGCTTTCGACATCCCTAAACTTGAAGAGTGTGTGGAACGTCAATCACGGTCTGAAGAAAGTGATTCTGACGGTATGTCAGTTTTAATGTAACATTAGATTACTGGAATAATTTTAAAAAGTATATAAGTAGGAAAGTAAGAAATTCTATGAATTTTCCTGGCAAATTGGCTTGTGAAAATGCATGTTCAGGTAATTCAGAGATTGATTTTAAACTGTTTAGGAAGGCGTGCATTTTTCATTTTTTCAGTTGGCTTCTAATGCTATTTTGTAATATTGGAAAACGTTTTAGTTTATTAAAAAAAAGTAAGTCCCATTTAAAAATACAGATAGAAAGATGTATATATTATTACAGCAGCCAAAGTTGATTATTATTATTATTATTATTATTTATTGGATTTGTATGCCGCCCCTCTCCGTAGACTCGGGGCAGCTAACAACAGTAATAAAAACAGCATATAACAATCCAATATTAAAACAGTTAAAAACCCTTATTATAAAACCAAACATACATACAGACATACCATGCATAAAATGTAAAGGCCTAGGGGGAAAGAGTATCTCAGTTCCCCCATGCCTGGCGGCAGAGGTGGGTTTTAAGAAGCTTACGAAAGGCAAGGAGGGTGGGGGCAATTCTAATCTCTGGGGGGAGTTGGTTCCAGAGGGCCAGGGCCGCCACAGAGAAGGCTCTTCCCCTGGGTCCCGCCAAGCGACATTGTTTAGTTGACGGGACCTGGAGAAGACCCACTCTGTGGGACCTAACTGGTCGCTGGGATTCGTGCAGCAGAAGGCAGTCCCTGAGATTAGCTCAATAGTGGTAAAATGCAAAGAATATTGTGGCAAGCAATGGCTAGAAGGCATCTAATATAATGCAACAAAACCAGTTATGCACTATTAACATGATATGTAATAGATAATGCAATATATTTGCAGGTAGTTTCATTGAAGTGGAGACTGAACCAAGTGGTGAACAAGATCGAACATCTGAGATATCACTTGCATCCACTGAAGAGGAGGTTGGAGTGGTGTCTGAAGCTTCACAGGAAATGAGAGAGGGGAGTGATGACTCTGCCGAGAATAAATCAGAAAATGGTGAAGATGCAGAGCTTGCTATGCAAGAAATTGCTGGAATGGAAAGCACAGAGAAAGCTGAAATTAATGAATGGCAGAATATTAGTACGGTAATTATTTTGCAACTATCTGTTTGAGGAAATAACAAGGCAGAACTGAGCTGTGAACTATTTTTGTTTTGCAAACTTTGTAAAGACACATGGAAATAATGCAGAATGAGAGGACTTAAAATACGTAGGGATAATTTTTTCCTGTAATTGTGTGCATTGGAAAAGGTGTACAGTAGTACCTCGTGATACGAACCCCTCGTCATACGAACTTTTTGAGATACGAATCCGGGGTTCGGAAAATGTTTGCCTCTTCTTACGTTTTATGACTTATGAACTCGCCGCCAGAACGCTGAACCCGGAAGTTCGGCAAAAGTTCGGGTTCGGGGTTTGGGTTCGTAAGGCCGCCGAGAAGCCCCGCTGCCTGGCTGTTGCCTTTTGAAACAGCCGGGGGGCCTTCTTGGCGGCCTCCTGAACCCGAACCCGAACTTTTGCCGATTGGGTTTGGCATTCGGGAGAACGCTGAGAAGCGCCCGGCTGTTTTAAAAGGTGACAGCCAGGCGGCGCCGCCCAGCGGAGCGCCGTTTTTGCGATTTTTTTTGCTTGCACGCATTAATTGATTTTACATTGTTTCCTATGGGAAACATTGTTTTGTCTTACGAACTTTTCGCCTTACGAACCTCCTCCTGGAACCAATTCAGTTCGTAAGACGAGGTATTACTGTACGTATTTATGGATTTAAAGATGAACATCCTGGATTTTGTTGGTGGGACACCTAATATAATATTACCACCTATGACATATCCCTCCTAGATTTAATTTTTATGGGGTCCTTTGGCAGGAACTGAGGGAATTGGTTTCTAATTTTACTTATAAGAGGCTTAAAAGAAGACAGTTAACAGACCTCACTACTTTAGATTTAATCAATGTTTTGATTTATATATTTGTAGGAGGATTTGGAGGTCTTGGAAACAAACTTGTCTGTTGAACAAACAGCACTTCAAGCTCAGAAACAGCAGCAGGAACGTACGGCTGCCACTGTGACAGGACAGATGTTCTTAGAGAGTCAGGTTTGTGTTTATGATCTATTTCATTCATTCATTCATTCATTCATTCATTCATTCATTCATTCATTCATTCAATTAGATTTATAGGCCCTTCTCGTTCCTCCTTGTTCTCAGTGGATAAGGGAGATGGCCTATTATATAGAAGAGGGAAAATGATAATATTGATTTGGAAAGACTGTCTAGAGAAATCTGTATTTTAGATGGGAAGTGTCTGAACAGTGTGATTTGAGAAATTATTCATAGTAACATTGTAGTGTCTATGAAGATTCTCAATCATCCAGGTTGTGGTTGTCCCAAAAGTGCTTTTTTGTTTAGAACTGAACTGAAAGGATCACTTTGGTGGGAAAATGAGAGAGACATGAAGGAAGCCTCCTCAGTCATCTCCTGGGCACAGGTGATGTTACTGGTTAATCCTTTCAACCTGAAACATGTTTCCAGGTAGGTGTTTCCAATACAGATGTAGCAGTAGTGCTTCAGAAGTGAAGAAACTTCTTGAATGAGAAGCGATAATGTTTTCAAAGAAAAAACAAAGTCCAATTGCATTTTGGGGAAAAAACTCCATCTTTGGGACATAGTAGCATTAGATTTTCCCATGTCCAGTTTTACTTTTTAAGATATTTGGACCTTTGAAATGTAAAAGGATCTCTATGTTACCAAAAATTCCTTTAAGCTTTTAAGACAAATGTTTCATGTACAGCATATGTTTAACATTATGTTGAATATAATAGTGAAAATATTCCTTTATTTACAAACACAATAGGTTGTATTATTTTAAAGCATTGTTTATTGCTTTAATTGATAATATCTAGATGTTTAGGAAGGAATGATCAAACTTAATTCACTTGAAGGAGTTGGAATTTGTGTCCAATTCATTTTGAAAATTGCATTCAGTGGTAATAAGATCAGAGAATCAAGAGTTCAATCTCTAATTCTATAAATTATGTATAGTTTTGGAAGTTGTTTGCCTTATTTCTTTCCTAGGGCTGAAGAAGCTTGATTGGCCCAAGGTCACCCAGTTGGCTGTGGTTTCTAATCTGATGCCTTAATCACTACATAAAACTGGCTTTTAATTTTTTTACTTGGTGCCAATTTTAGCAATAATTACTCCTAAGTGTTTAAATTTATCAGGAATGCTGCAAATTTAATAGTTCTTGAAATTGTTCCTGTAACTCATCATCAGTATTAATTAACATTATAAAGCCCTTCATGGCATCGGGCCAGAATATCTCCGAGACCGCCTTCTGCCGCACGAATCCCAGTGACCCACAGAGGTCCCACAGAGTTAGCCTTCTCCGGGTCCCGTCGACTAAACAATGTCATCTGGCAGGACCCAGGGTAAGAGCCTTCTCTGTGGCGGCCTCGACCCTCTGGAACCAGCTCCCCCCTGGAGATTAGGATTGCCCCCACCCTCCTTGTCTTTCGCAAACTCCTTAAAACCCACCTTTGCTGTCAGGCATGGGGGAATTGAGACATCTCCCCCGGGCCTATATAGTTTTATGTATGGTATGCTTGTGTTGTATGTTCTTTTAAATAATGGGTTTTTAGATTTTTAAATATTAGATTTGTTCTCTGTACTTTGTTTTACTATTGTTGTGAGCCGCCCCGAGTCTGCGGAGAGGGGTGGCATACAAATCTAATATATAATAATAATAATAATAATAATAATAATAATAATAATAATAACAACAACAACAACAACAACAACAATAACAACAACAACAACAACAATAACAATAATAATAACAACAACAACATATATAGAAGGCTGAATAAAATAAATTTCAAATTGCAGTTAGTTTATGCTTCTGTTAAGTTTTTAACAAAAACAAATATATTTTATGCCAATTATATTCTATTGTTGGACCCTAAACCTTTGTTTTCTTTTCTCATATTCTATGCTAGAAATCTTAGAATAAGACAAGGAAAAAAAAAGAGAATTGGAGTCTTTACTGCTCTTTTAGTCATATAAAAATGCATTTGATCCATTTATGCTAATTATTGCTTGTACAGGTGAATGTATGATTAATTATAAAAAATAATGCCCAAATCTTGCTTCGAAGAACAGTTTTAAATATGTATCTTCTACAAGTCCATTCATCACCAGGAAATTAGCACATGTGATGGATAAACTGACCCTTAGCAGATTTCACCACCAACTAATTTTGGGACTGTTTTTCCTGCTTGTTCACAGGAACTTCTGCGCCTCTTTGGCATTCCCTACATCGAGGCTCCAATGGAAGCAGAAGCTCAGTGTGCTGTCTTGGATCTTACTGATCAAACCTCTGGGACAATCACAGACGACAGTGATATTTGGTTGTTTGGAGGACGTCATGTGTACAAAAACTTCTTCAATCAAAGCAAGTACGTCGAATATTATCAGTTTGTGGACTTCCAAAACCAGCTAGGTAATTCATGATATATGAAACCTTGAATCTTGGCTTCTTTTATCTTTTTCCAAAGCTATAACTTAATTTGAGTTGTAAACTCGCACACTATTCCCTTTTGAAGTCAATCAACTTTAAACAAAGGGCAGACAGTGAGGAAGAAATAGAAAGTCAAAGGAATTTAATCATGATTTATTTTAAATTGTAAATTATTAGATTTGTTATGAACTGTTTTATAGTGTTGTGAGACGCCCCGAGTCTACGGAGAGGGACAGCTTACAAATCTAATAAATGAATGAATGAATGAATGAATGAGATAAGGAAAAAGAAGAGGCTAAATCTAGTTTACACCAAAAGATATTGACAAAATTGAACGGGTCCAAAGACGGGCTACAAGAATGGTGGAAGGTCTTAAGCATAAAACGTATCAGGAAAGACTTAATGAAATCAATCTGTATAGTCTGGAGGACAGAAGGAAAAGGGGGGACATGATCGAAACATTTAAATATGTTAAAGGGTTAAATAAGGTCCAGGAGGGAAGTGTTTTTAATAGGAAAGTGAACACAAGAACAGGGGGACACAATCTGAAGTTAGTTGGGGGAAAGATCAAAAGCAACATGAGAAAATATTATTTCACTGAAAGAGTAGTAGATCCTTGGAAAAAACTTCCAGCAGACGTGGTAGATAAATCCACAGTAACTGAATTTAAACATGCCTGGAATAAACATACTATATCCATTGTAAGATAAAATACAGGAAATAGTATAAGGGCAGACTTGATGGACCATGAGGTCTTTTTCTGCCGTCAGTCTTCTATGTTTCTATGTTTCTAATTACCGTATTTTTCGCTCTATAAGACGCACCTGCTGATAAGACGCACCTAGATTTTAGAGGAGGAAAATAGAAAAAAAATATTTTGAGCCAAAAAGGGGAGAGGAAGAGAGGAAGGAGTGAAAGAAGGGAGTGAGGGAGGGAAGAAGGGAGGAAGGAAAAGGAAAGCAAGAAATGGAGGGAGGAAAGGAAGGAAGGAAGGAAAGAAAGAAAGAAAGAAAGAAAGAAAGGGGGAAGGGACAGGAACAGAGGAAGGAAGCAAGGAAACTTATGAAAGGGGAGAGTAAGAGAGGAAGGACTGAAGGGAGGGAGGGAAGAAGGTAGGAAGGAGAAAGAAAAGAAGAAATAGAGGAAGGGAAGGTAAAAGAGAGAAAGAAAAAGAGCAAGAAAGAAAGCAAGAAAGAGAGAAAGAAAGAAAATGAAAGAGAAATAAAAATAGAGAGGGGGAATGAAAGAAATGGAATGAGGGAAGGAAGGAGAGAAAGAAAGCAAGAGAAAGAAAAAAGAATGAAAGAGCAAGAGAGCAAGAGAGAAAAAGAAAGAAGGAAAGAAAGAAAGAAAGAAAGGCAACTTCAAAGGCTCACTGAGCATCTCTCACTCTCTCTCTCTTTCTATCCCTCTTTCTTTCTTTCTCTTCCTTTCTCTCTCTCCTCTTTCTTTATCTCCTCTCTCTCCCTCCCTCTCTCTTTCTCTCCCCCCTCTCGCCCCCTTTCCGTTTCTCTTTCTCTCTCTCTCTTGCTATCTCTCCCCCCTCTCCCTCTCTCTCCCCCCTCTCCCTCTCTCTTTCTCTCTCTCCCTCTCTTGCTATCTCTCCCCCCTCTCCCACTCTCTTTCTCCCTCTCCCTCTCTTTCTCTCTCTCCCCCTCTCTCTTTCTCTCTCTCTCCCCCTCTTTCTCTCTCTTCTTCTCACTTTCTCTCTCTTGTTTCCTTTCTGTCTGGGCAGATGGCTGCCTTCTGCCTTGGGGCGCGATTCGCCCCCTCTCCTCCTCCGCCACCGCCTTCTGCCTTGGGGCGCGATCCGCCCCCTCTCCTCCTCCGCCGCTTCCTGCCTTGGGCGAGCAATCCCGGAGTCTGGGACTGTGTGGCTTTGCGCCATGAAGAGGAAACGGCTCCGGTAGCAGGGAAAAGTCGGCCGTTTTCTCTTCATGGCGTAAAGCCACCCTGTCCCGGACTCCCGGATTGCTCGCCCAAGGCAGGGGGCGGCGGAGGAGGAGAGGGGGCGGATCGAGCCCCAAGGCAGAAGGCAGCGACGTTGGAGAGGGGGCAGATTGCGCCCCAAGGCAGGAGGAGGCAGCGGAGGAGAGGAGGCAGATCGCGCCCCAACGCCGGAGGTGGCAGAGGAGGAGAGGAGGCGGATCGGGCGGGCAATAGGGCAGCGTGGAGAAGCCAGGGGCGCATTTGGCCGGAGGCACCGTGGGGAGGCAGGGGCGGCCGCGGCTCCCTTTACTCACCTCCCCGCCCCCGCCCACCTCCCCGCGGGCTGGCAGGGGGACGGGGAGCGCGCGCCCGTGGAAAAGGGCGCTCGGGTGTATTTGGGGGTGCACGCCTGCTCACGGGCGCAGCTTACGGGGAACGGTGGGCCAGGCAGCAGCTAGCCAGCCGGCCGGCGGTATGGCGCTTCTGAATTCGCAGCCTCCCCCCCCCCTCCCTGCCTGCATCTTCGCTCCATAAGACGAGGCTGATTTTTCATCCTACTTTGGGAGGAAAAAAACTACGTCTTATGGAGCGAAAAATACGGTATTCATCCCCATACCATTCTGCTTTGCAAAAAAAATTTGCTGCTATTTTATCTGTACGTTTTGTCATACATTTCCTTTCTTTAGATTATTATTTCTCTCTGTTTGATTATCTTATCAGCACCATCTCACTGCAACATTTTTAGTTTTCCCATCCCTCTTGACATTAATGCTTCCTCCATATTCTTATTTGTTATATGGCCTTTATCCACTCTGTATGATCAAACAGCTTCAACATATTATTTCAAAGTGATCTTTCATTTTTATATTCAGTCTCCAAGATCGGCAACCATTTATTCTTACAGGATAACATCTCTGTACCCTAAATATTTCTAAAGTATGCTACTCCTGCTTCATTTAATTTACTTTTATGTTTCTTCCAAATTAAAACTTTTTAAATTAGGTTTTTTTAATTAGTTGCACTGTACCCCCACTTTACCTCTTCCTTCTTACTTTTCCTTTGTATTTTATACTTTGATAAACTAATTTACTTTTATGTTTCTGCTGACATTCCCAATGCAAATTTCTATATAACAAAATAGCAATAGCATTAGCAGTAGAATTTAGACTTATATACCGCTTCATAGTGCTTGTATAGCCCTCTCTAAGCGGTTTACAGAATCAGCATATTGCCCCCAACAATCTGGGTCTTCATTTTACCCACCTCGGAAGGATGGAAGGCTGAGTCAACCTTGAGCCGGTGGTGAGATATGAGCTGCTGAACTACAGCTAGCAGTGCTGCACTCTAATCACTGTGCCACCCCGGATATAAGCATGTCCCACTTCCCTCAACAAATTCTAATTGGGTGAGTGTGCTCCAGATTTCCCTTTTATGGCTTATGGAACATGTACCTTTTAACTATTATGGGACATGTGCATAGGATTTGCACACCCAATGAATGCATAGAATTTTAACACCCTGCCCACCCAATGAATGGATGTGATGTATGAATGTGTTGTTAACTTTTCATTATGGGGATTTTAATATGTAATGTTATTTAGATTTCTACATGCTGTGAGCCGCCCTGAGTCCGAGGAGAAGGGCGGCATATCAATCAATCAAACAATCAAACAAACAATCAATCAATCAATCAATCAATCAAACAAACAAATTTGCAGTTGCCCTCGAACAAACTCTCCAATATATAACAGTCCCCAGCTCTGCTTGCTATAAGTGACTATAACTCCCTACAGCTCCCCTCAAGGTATTTAGGTCCAGTTGAGCAGAGTCCTCTTTCTCTGTTGGTCCTCATTTTATATTTTCTATATTGAGTTGTTCTTTTTAACATTGTATGGTTAGCTTCCTTTGTTTAATGTTTATTTTTGTTGTACTTTGCCTCAAGTTACCTTGTTTGAATCCAAGAAAGAAAGAAAGAAAGAAAGAAAGAAAGAAAGAAAGAAAGAAAGAAAGAAAGAAAGAAAGAAAAATTTCTTCCCTTCCCTCACTCTGCTACTTGAGAAAAAACTTGCAGATGATCACTTCCTTTTTCCTCTCTCAGGCTTGGATCGAAACAAGTTGATTAATCTGGCCTATCTGACGGGCAGCGACTATACAGAGGGCATCCCTAATGTTGGCTATGTAACTGCAATGGAGATTTTGAACGAATTCCCTGGACGGGGACTACAGCCTCTCCTGAAACTCCTGTAGGCCATTTTCATTATGGGGCTTTCAATTTTCATTTCCAAAGCCTAAATCAAATCATTTTTTAAAAAAAATACGCCTGTTTTTCCCCTCTCTTCCTTTTTTAGGGAATGGTGGACTGAGGCTCAAAAGAATAAGAAAATACGCCCCAATCCACATGATACTAAAGTGAAGAAAAAACTGCGGCATATAGAAATTACTGATGGTTTCCCAAATCTTTCTGTGGCGGAAGCTTATCTGCGCCCTGTGGTGGATGAGTCAAAGGCATCCTTTGCTTGGGGAAGACCTGATGTGGAACAAATTAGAGAATATCCTTTCCACCGTTTGTTCCCTTAACAAACTGTTAGATGAACGGTGTTTCAGTATGATGGTTTCTTGTTTCCTCCTTTGAGTGGAAGAATTCTAGATTCTATAGCTAGTAAGTTACTTATCTGGCTAGAGCGGTAGTTCCCAACGTGGGGCCCATGCCCTACAGGGGGCCCATTTGATTTTTAATGGGGGCAATTGGAACCTAGTTTAAACCACGGTTAATGGCCTTTTAGGCTTCCTCCATGTGAATAGGAGTTCACTTTTTGAATAGTAAGAATTATATGTCACAAGGAGGGGGCATCAGGATTTTAGAAATGTTTAGGGGGCCAAAAAAAGGTTGGGAACCCCTGGGCTAGAGCAAATGTAATTTTTCTGAATAATAATTAATAACCATCCTTATATATGACTATCAGATCAGATTAATTTAAAATTTAATTTAATTTAATTTAATTTAATTTAATTTAATTTAATTTAATTTAATTTAATTTAATTTAATTTAATTTAATTTAATTTAATTTAATTTAATTTAATTTAATTTAATTTAATTTAATTTAATTTAATTTAATTCACTTACATGCTGCCTAATCCCATAGGACTCAGGGTGGCGTACAACAATGAAATAATACAATTATACAGTAAAAGTGAAATATGAAACAATAAAAATCCCATAACAATAAAAAGCCCCCAGACTAAACCATACAATCATACACTCATACATACCAAGTTAACCATGATTCGGCCAGGACAAAATGTTAACTCTCACGGAGTTAATAGAGTTGGAAGGAACCTTGCAGGTCATCTAGTCCAACCCCCTGCCAAGCTGGAGACCCTTACATCTGCCTCTACCTAGGATCGAATTCACAACCTCCTGTTTGTGGGGCAAGAGCTCCATGTCTAGGCCACAGCAGAAGACTTGTTATTTGTTCAGTTGATGCAGAGTCTCTACCCTATTATAAATAAAATTAAGAAACTCAGCATATTAAATTCCATTATTGATTAAAAAAAATGAATTTTGTTTATTTTCCTGGTGCATTTGTCAGTACAAAATAATTTGGGAATACAGTTTTTGCATATGAAAAGTAAAGTAACTTCTAAATTAGCAAAAGGACTTAAAATGTCTTAATTCAGACACATCTTTAGAAATCTTTTGGGAATGCTTGCTTGTTACCGGACCTTAACTGTTTGCATATTTTGCCAAAGTCATTTTGGATGGACTAAGTTAAAAACTGACGAAGCTCTCTTTCCTGTTCTCAAACAACTGAATATTCAACAGGTATTACTAAAAATGAAATATTTTCTTTGACAGTGATCTTAATGGACTTGAAGAGTCCAAATCAGGTTTGCTGTAAAAGTTACAAAACTATCTATGTACATGTAATAATGAATAAAGCTTGTATTTCTCCCTTCCACAAAGTATATAATCAATATTTAACTAAGTTCTCATACTATGTCACTTGTGGGAAAGTAGCATCTCTGAAAATAAATTTTTAAAAAGCAGATGATTTAAGTAGAGTTCACTATAAAAATTGGTGAAAATGAAAATATACTAAAAAGTAAGCTTTGTGTTTCACTATTTCAGAACTGTTACTTTATATACAGTCTGAAAAGAGCTGTGCTGAATCTTAATACTGAGTAGACAAAAGTTATATCTAGACCACTTGCTTTCACGGGTCAGTGTCCTGGAATAAAGCAGGCTATTTCCCCCAGAATATTCCTGTTTGTTCAGAGATTGAAAGCAGCCATAGGGAATGGCAGAGTCACAGTTTGAATGCACAGTGTTTATAATCCCAGCATTTAGAATTGGTTAGATGAAGGGTTCATTGTCAAAAGACTCGGCTTCAGTCATGTAGTAGTTGATTACAAATGGCAAACAAAGATTATAGATGAAGGGAGTCTAATTTTCTATGTCCTAGACTTGGTTAGGGTCAATCTAGCCAAATATTCTTATGCATATGACATTTCTTGTTTTATAAAATGAATGCTTTGTACATTTGTTGAATTAACTGAATTCTTCACATTAACTGAATTTCAGTTTTTCCGTCCAAACATACTAACAACACACAAGAAACAGATGAAATACAGCTCTAAGATGGGATATTAGAACATTGGAGCAACCCTAATGGAAGCCGAATAGAGATTTGGGGTGAATTGGCCTGCTGGACCTCCATAAAACATCTTGAGATGGTAGAAAATATCAAGCAATCCAAGTGTTGTTGAACTTCATTTCCCAGCATTCCTCACCATTATCAATGTTAGATGAGGCTGCTGAGAACTCTAGTTTAGCATAAGCTGGAAGACTAGATATTCCCTGTACCTTAAATGTATCAGGACTGGGCACCAGCAGATCTGAACATATATTCCCTTGTCAAGGATGTGAATTTTGTTGTATGTTTTTTCTGCTGCAGATACAAGGGTTATCCGGAAAGTAAGGTTACAAGGCACGTGACTCACGGGGAATGTTTGTGGGGGAAGTTGGTATTACTATCGTGTAGCAGGAAGCTAGCGGAAGAGAATGAGCAATGCCAGTGGTCAGTAAATCATCGACGTGTTGTGGTGAAGGTTAGATATGGGTGTCCTCATTCCGTTTCCTTCCAAATGTGAAATGTGTGCTGCAATGCGCTACCTGAATGCTAAGGGCATGAATACTGCTATGATGGGTACCCAAGATGCTTACTGAAGTGCACAAAATTGACAGTCAGTGCTACCCGAGAATTTCTTGGCCATTTCTAGATTGAAGTCGAGGCTTTTCTCAACTGTATAGTGACAGGAGATGAAACTTGGGCTTATGACCATACTCCAGAGAGCAATCGTCAATCAATGCAGTAGAGCCATACTCATACTTTTTCAGCCAAAAATTTCTTCTTAGTGAGAAAAATCTTGGGCACCCATCATGCACCAATCTTGGGCACCCATCGCAGCAGCGTTCATGCCCTTAGCATTCAGGTAGCGTATTACAGCATGCACTTCGCATTTGGAGGGAAACGGAATGAGGATGCTCATCTCTAACTTTCACTACAACACCAGTCGATGTTCTTCTGACCACTGGCACTGCTCGTTCTTTTCCGCTGGCTTCCTGTTACATGATAGTAATACCAACTTCCTCCATGAACATTCACTGCGAAAACTACATGTCTTGTAACCATATTATCCTGATAGCCCACATAGTATTCTCCATAACCCTTACAGAATCTTACAGGGGTACTTTTCTTTCTTTTGTAGACTCAGCTGCGTATTGACTCTTTCTTCAGATTGGCGCAACATGAAAAACAAGCCATCAAGAGCCAGAGGCTTCGCCGCGCTGTGACCTGCATAAGGAGAAAAGAGAAGGAAGAAGACGATTGTGAAGTCCAGGAGGCAACTGCTGTCCTAGAAAAAGATTTGAACCAGAAGAAAGGGCAGGCAGTCAGTAAAGGAAGGGCTGGATGCCGGAAACCAGGAAGCAAACGGAAAAAATGTCCACCGTCGGAGCAACAACGCGTTCCGTGTGGTGGCTTCATAGGAGAGGTTTTGCTCTCGGAGGCATCCAGCGAGTCTTCCGCTGATGATTTGGAGAATGAAGCTTCCAGAAAGCACAGAAAGGGGGAGGATGCAAAGATACTCGAAACGAACATGGCAAGTCACAAAATTAGCGTGGAAGTTGCATCTACACAAAGTGAAGCAAGGCAAAGCAGCTCCAGTGCAGAGGAAGAAACGCAGATGGTGACAGCCAAGCCAGTGTTTGAGGGCAAAAAAGCACGAGGCAAGACTTTAAAGAGAAGGCGGAAGAAATAAGGCTACCTGGAAACATATGCAGGGCTTTAAAAATGATCTCAATCTTGGCGACTTTAAGATGTATGAACTTCAAGTCTGGCTGGGGAGTTCTGGGACTTGAAGTCCACACATCTTCAAACAAGATTAAGAAACGCTGCATTATCATACAAATATTTGCTTCATTAAAAAGATATTACTTTCCACTTTCTTTATCAATATCATCTCATATTTAATTTTGAATTCATGGAGACTGTTCACATACTTAGATTTATTGATTAGATTAGATTAGATTAGATTTATTGGATTTATATGCCGCCCCTCTCCGAAAACTTGGGGCGGCTCACAACAAGATAAAAACAATACATAATAACAAATCCAATACTCACCAATCCAATTACAGTTTTAAGCTAAAAATTCATAAAAACAACCCCAGAATATTAAAACACGCATACAATCAATCTAACACCAAAACAACATGGGCAAAGGGGAGATGTTTCAGTTCCCCCATGCCTGACGGCAGAGGTGGGTTTTAAGGAGTTTGCGAAAGGCAAGGAGGGTGGGGGCAATCCTAATCTCAGGGGGGAGCTGGTTCCAGAGGGTCGGAGCCACCACAGAGAAGGCTCTTCCCCTGGGTCCCGCCAGACGACATTGTTTAGTCGACGGGACCCGGAGAAGGCCAACTCTGTGGGACCGAACCGGTCGCTGGGATTCGTGCGGCAGAAGGCGGTCCCGGAGATATTCTGGTCCGGTGCCATGAAGGGCTTTATAGGTCATAACCAACACTTTGAATTGTGACCGGAAACTGATCGGCAACCAATGCAGACTGCGGAGTGTTGGAGTGATATGGGCATACTTAGAGAAGCCCATAATTGCTCTCGCAGCTGCATTCTGCACGATCTGAAGTTTCCAAACACTTTTCAAAGGTAGCCCCATATAGAGAACGTTACAGTAGTCGAGCCTTGAGGTGATGAGGGCATGTGACTGTGAGCAATGACTCCCGGTCCAAGTAGGGCCGTAACTGATATGAATAAAAAAAAAACTAAAAATAGGAAATATCTGTTTTTTTCTCAAAAAGTCTCTGCTAAGGTTTGTCAGTTTTGAGAATAACCTGAAGGTGATTTGAGACCTGTATGGTTTTCAGAATGAAAATGAATTCAGTGTATGGGCGAATCCTAGAAAGAAGACTTGAACACATTTTCTCTCTGGGTGAACTGACACAGTATAGAGTTGTGTACCTCTTTTTATTTGGGAGCATAAGCAAATGGGGATAATTACACGTACATGTCAAGTGATACATAAACATCCAATAACATAACTTCAAACATGACATATCTTTGAGTCCTTCCTTTCCCCCAGATACCACAAACCAATTTCCTAGAAACTTCCTTTGAGCAAATGTTTCTCACACCTAATTTCTCTGAAGCCTTTTGCCTTATCACAACCAATCTCCTTTATCACAGTCTCGTCCTGTTTTTGCTTCAGGCAATGTAAATCTCCCCCTTTGATCGTATAACGTCCTGTCTGGAGTGATGTAAACTTGTTTATCAGTGAGATGTTTATTGAGCCCTTTTATGGTCAGTTGTTTCCCTGTTGTAATTCACCAGAAATACAGACTAAGCAGTTAGTACCGTCCTACCCTGGCTATAATAGAATCAGGGTAAGCAGAGCATTATTATGCTAGAGGTCCAGATATATATGATATAATCCTATTCTAACATATGCTATACTGCAACATGGTACTACTAAACTGACATTGAAGTTCACACTTACCTAAAACAAAAAACACAAGTGGCCTGTGTTTTAGAGGTTTTGTAGTTCATAAGTAGGAAATACGTGGGACAGCCTAACTTCCTCTGTATCTTGTAATACCACTTATTGATATATTAAACATCAGTTTGTGCATTTTGTAGTGCAAAGATTCTTCAATGGAAAGGGGAGAGTTGATCATTTTTTATCTTACTACAAATGGATATTAAACAAATGAAATGGAAATGAGATATCAAACAAAGGATGTAAATAAATTGAAGAAAAGCAAAAATTAGACTCAAAGTTTAGATCAGATTTAAATTTTATTTTGGTGTAGTTAAATTATAGTTAAATTATAAAGTTGTCTGTGTCAGTCTTCATCGCCCTTCAGATCCCCAATATAAAGGACATTTCACACAGTTCTACTGTTCTTGTAGACTAAAAGGTACAAAATATATACACTCCTGTTTTCATTTCTTGTTTTATAAAATGAATGCTTTGTACATTTGTTGAATTAACTGAATTCCTCACATTAACTGAATTTCAGTTTTCTGTCCAAACATACATATTCATCTAACAAAACACAAGAAATAGATGAAATAATCACCAATAAGATAGTTATAGGATGCAAGAGAATAATAGACATTTTGGAATCAAACTTGAACCAAAAATATAAAATTATATGCAGATTGTGTTTATAATTATTTATCCAAATGATTCTTAATAAAGCTGAATAGAATAGAACAGTTAAAATATCGTTATATCATGCAATATTCCCCCAATTAAATCTGTTTGGGTGTATTAGTGCTTCCATTATTGATAATCAATATGGTATTTTCAAATATTGTTTTTCTTTTATCTTTTTCCACACCATGTACAAAGTGTTCCTTATGCAATGTCTCTGGAAATAGCTGTGTATTTTACTTCTCCTATACGATATAAATGCATGCCATCCTATCTAAATCCTGCCCCTCCAAAGCCAAAAGTCTTGTACTTCTTAACAAAATCCATTCTCTCATCCATGTCAACGCTGTAGTGTGACAAAAAGATTCGGTAGACTAAACCCCCCTCTGAGTCTTGCATCTTGTAACATTTTTATATTAATACCTGCTTTTTTCCTTGCCAGACAAACTTCAAATTCATTTTATTTACTTCATTAATTTTTTTTCTCCATATTCTTATTGGTATTGTAGTGAATAAAAACAAGGATCATGGTAGTATATTCATTTTGATCATTTCAGTTCTCCCCATCAATGATAACTATTTTTTTTTCCATTTTTCCAAATTGTTTCATTTTTTTCCTTTAATCTGTAATAGTTGTCTTCCTTAATTATTATGCATCTTGCTGTTAGTTGGATACCCAAATATTTAACCTTTTTGTTATCTGTATATTTAACTTTTCCATAAATTCCTTCTTTTGCTTTTCCGTCATGTCTTTTACTAACAGTTTTGTTTTATCTTTATTAATTTTTAATCCCACCATTTCTCCATATTTTTCAATTTGATGTATTAATTTGGGTCCTGTCTCTAATGGTTCTTTGAAGATAAACATCAGATCATCTGCAAATGCTTGCAATTTATACTCCTATTTTTAAATTTTCATTCCTTTTATATGCTTACTCTATCTTATACTTCTATTCAATACCTACAAAGTCAAAATAAATAGTTGTGGGAATAAAGGACATCCTTGCCTTGTTCCTTTCATAATTTCCATCTTCTCTATCATGTCTCCATTCACCATAACTTTTGCTGATTGTTTACAATGAATTGTCTTAATTATATTAATAAATCACTTTCCAAAGTCCATGTTTTGAAGTTACATTATAAATTGCCAATTCACATTATCAAATGCCTTTTGCGTGTCTAAAAACATCAAGCCACTTGCTTATCAAAGTGCACTTTGTAATATTCTAATGTATTCAAAATTATTCACATATTGTCCTTAATCTGCCTTTTAGGTAAAAACCCATTTTGCTCTGAGTGAATAGATTTATGTTTATGTTATTTGTTTATGTTATGTTCAGAAATGGAGGGGTGAAATATGTAGTTCATTTTTTAGCCAACATGAATCTTGGGAGTGATGGAATTAACACAGTTGGTGTACAACAGATAAGGAAAAGTAGAGGTATCTCATTTTATCCCAGTTCTATGTTCTGTTGCCTCAGATATTGCGTAACATAACCATCCTGTCCTATCCCATCCATTTCCTTGATTATAACTATTTTTTCCCCATTTATTCCTACCTTCTCCAACTTGATGCCATGTGGATGACAATTCCCAGAAACTTCAACCATTGTACCAAAGCCATATTTGGTAGTTCTGAAAGATGGCACGAGGCTGAGAAAGGCTGATGTAGGCGTTGCTAAACAGTTTTAAACGTGGCTGTTTAAATCCTTGTATGCGTCACCTCCACTCTTCTTGAGAAAAATGATATCTGGACTGTCGGATGCTTTAATTTCAGTTTCACTCAGCACCTGCCTTGTAGGTTCTAAAATAAGAAAAGAATCGTATTTCTGCAAAGACCGTCACCCAGTATGGTGTCTCTGCCTGTGGGATATGTGGCATTAAAACACCATTCTGTAAAACTAGGTGTCAACTCAAAATTAAGCCCTACTGAGTTGGTCTTTATCAAGTTGGGATACCCAGTAGGACTCCAGTCTGAGTTTGCTAATTTGAGGCCAGTGTCTGATTGGCTGGCTTGCCTGTCATCCCTGTCTCCTCTGTGTTATGTAAGTGTATTTTGTGTCGGCTTTTTTCTCCCAATGAAATTCAAGGGCAGCTGTTGGTTTTATTAATTCTCTTATTGAGGTTGTTGACAGATTGCACTTCAGACTGATCTGTTGTTTCTTTCTGGTGCTTCATCAGGTAGTTAATGCTGGGGGTGGGGGTGGGTGAGAATTAACATCTTATTCATCCTGCCTCATTTTGCCTCTACTTTTTCTGAACACAGATAACAACAAAAGGTATGTTGTTTGAATGGATTGCTTGCATACATTTTCAGATTCCAGAAACAGTTTTTAAAGTTACTCTGAACTATGTTTAGTAATGCAATTGTTGCTAGACTACTGTTGTCAAAACAGCAAACAATTCAACAGCTAGACAACCAGCTCTTTTTTAGACTTTGCAGACCATTACAGATAACCATCATATGGAAAAGAAAAACACTTTGTGAAATACCAGTGAAGGGGAAATTATTTACAACTGAGGAATGAACAGTGCAGAAAATTCCTTTGATAATTTCCCCCCCTGCCATTGTAACTGGATCTAAAGATGTTTATTTCTTCTGCGTAAGCATACTTATCACAAATTTATCACAAATCTGTTTATGTTCTATATAGATACAACTACTGTACTTGTTCGTTGGTTTTATTGCTTCTGCCTTGCTTTGCTAGCTTAAATCAATGAATACATACATTGCTTCTGCAAATCTAAAAGTTACTATATAAGAATAAGCTTTTGTTAGTGGCTCAAGCCACTTCCAATGATATGGCAGAAAATGCTCTCGAAACGTGTTAAATCTGAGAAAAAGAGTTCTCTGTAACTTGTTTAAGCCTGCTGTTGGCATGCAGTTGTGTTTTTAGAAGCATTTGGCAAACATGCTGTATGTACTTCCTGCTACTTGCTTTGCTATGTTAATGGGATAAGTGGAAACAGAGGACCATTAAGATGGTCCTCCCAGAGCTTTATAGAATGCAAGAAATGCTTGAATTATTTGGGGGAAATTTTTGGAAGGCAAAACTGATAAATCTGTCCAAGTCTTAGCTGAACTAAGTGAATGAAGTTACCTCCAAATGCCCCTTTTGGTTTCTCATATCCTAAACTCCCTGCTTTTCTGAGGAGTTCCAATTAATGAAATGGGCTAAGGCAGAGGTCCCCAACCTTTTTTGCACCAGGGACCGGCTTTAAGGTAGACCAATTTTCCACGGCCCGGGGGGCGGGGCTTTGGTCATATGGGGGTGGGGTTATGGAGGGGTGGAGCTTAGTGACGCAGCCCTCCACACTTCTCCACAGGACGGGGAGAATGAGGAGGCTCCTTTGGCGGCTGGGGGCTGCCTGGCTTTGTGATTTTGGCTGGGGGGGGAGTTAGGAAGGTCCTACTTCACCCCCCAGCCAAAAATTCAAAGCCTATCTGCTGGATACGGGCGATGAGTGGGACAGAGCGGTGCGGAAGCCTCTTGCAGCAGCTGCTACAGCCACCGGCTTCCGCGCCGCTCGTCCCACCCATCGCCCGTATCCAGCAGAAGCTGCTGCCTGAGTGCTCTTGGCCGGCGGGATTCAAAGTGCTGGGGTGGGGGGTGTCCCGACAGCCCCCCCACCCCAGTGCTTCGCCTCCTGCTGGGACACCCCCCACCCCAGCACTTTGAATCCCACCGGCCAAGAGCACTCAGGCAGCAGCTTCTGCTGGATACGGGCAATGGGTGGGACGAGCGGCGCGGAAGCCTCTTGCAGCAGCTGCCACAGCCACCGGCTTCGGCGCCGCTCGTCCCGCTAATTGTCCGTGTCTGGCAGAAGCTGCTGCCCGAGTGCTCTTGGCCGGCGGGATTCAAAGTGCTGGGGTGGGGGGTGTCCCAGCGGGAGGCGAAGCACTGGGGTGGGGGGCTGTCAGGACACCCCCCGCCCCAGCACTTTGAATCCCGCCAGCCAAGAGCACTCGGGAAGCAGCTTCTGCCAGACACGGGGAATGAGCGGGATGAGTGGCGCCGAAGCCGGTGGCTGTGGCAGCTGCTGCAAGAGGCTTCCGCGCCGCTCTGTCCCACTCATCGCCCGTATCCAGCAGATAGGCTTTGAGTTTTTGGCTGGGGGGGGACTTAGGAAGGTCCTACTTCTCCCCCCCCCAGCCAAAAACTCAAAGCCTATCTGCTGGATACGGGCGATGAGTGGGACAGAGCGGTGCGGAAGCCTCTTGCAGCAGCTGCCACAGCCACCGGCTTCGGCGCCGCTCGTCCCACTCATCGCCCGTATCCAGCAGATAGGCTTTGAGTTTTTGGCTGGGGGGGGGAGAAGTAGGATCTTCCTAACTCCCCCCCAGCCAAAATCAGAAAGCCAGGCAGCCCCCAGCCGCCAAAGGAGCCTCCTGATTCTCCCCGCCCTGCCCGACGCCCCACCCTGTCCTGCATAATGTCCTCTGCCGGGAGGGCAGCGCCGCCGCGAACCGGCTGGAAAATGCCAACGGCCCGGTCCCGGTCCGCGGACCGGCGGTTGGGGACCTCTGGGCTAAGGGACTGCTGGAACGTAAATGGTGTAATACCCATTCTGAGGCCAGGTGGACAAATATAACAATCTATAGCCATACCTATTTCATAAGAATAAAAAATATTTGTTTTAGATTAGATTAGATTAGATTTATTTGATTTATATGCTGCCCCTCTCCGAAAACTCGGGGCGGCTGACAACAGTAATAAAAAACAGTACATAATAACAAATCCAATGCCCACCAATCTAATTACAATTTAAAATTAATAAATTCATAAAACAGTCCTACTATATATAAAAAACAGGCACACAATCAGTCAAATGGCAAAACAACATGGGCAAGGGGGAGATGTTTTAGTTCCCCCATGCTTGACGGCAGAGGTGGGTCTTAAGGAGTTTACGAAAGGCAGGGAGGGTGGGGGCAATCCTAATCTCAGGGGGGAGCTGGTTCCAGAGGGTCGGCCCCCCCACAGAGAAGGCTCTTCCCCTGGGTCCCGCCAGACGGCATTGTTTAGTCGACGGGACCCGAAGAAGGCCGACTCTGTGGGACCTAACCGGTCGCTGGGATTCGTGTGGCAGGAGGCGGTCCCGAAGATATTCTGGTCCGGTGCCAACACTTTGAATTGTGACCGGAAACTGATCGGCAACAATGCAGACTGCGGAGTGTTGGAGTAATATGGGCATACTTAGAAAGCCCATAATTGCTCTCGCAACTGCATTCTGCACGATCTGAAGTTTCCGAACACTTTTCAAAGGTAGCCCCATGTAGAGAGCATTACAGTAGTCAAGCCTCGAGGTGATGAGGGCATGAGTGACTGTGAGCAATGACCCCCGGTCCAAATAGGGCCGCAACTGGCGCACCAGGCGAACCTGGGCAAACGCCCCCCTCGCCACAGCTGAAAGGTGTTTCTCTAATGTGAGCTGTGGGTCGAGGAGGACGCCCAAGTTGCAGACCCTCTCTGAGGGGGTCAATAATTCCCCCCCCCAGGGTAATGGACGGACAGATAGAATTGTCCTTGGGAGGCAAAACCCACAGCCACTCCGTCTTGTCTGGGTTGAGTTTGAGTTTGTTGACACCCATCCAGGCCCCAACAGCCTCCAGGCCCCGGCACATCACTTCCACTGCTTCGTTGACTGGACATGGGGTGGAGATGTACAGCTGGGTATCATCGGCGCATTGATGATACCTCACCCCATGCCCTTGGATGATCTCACCCGGATCCTGCAAATACACAGCAAGTAGAGCTTTCTGGAATATTTAAGGGCATATTGTCATGTGGATGATCTCATGGTGGAACTTCTACATTACCTACTGTATCTCTCATTCTCTCTCCCTTCCCCACATCCATCCTATAACTGTCACTGTTACTAAAGGCCCAAGGGATCTCTAGATTGAGAATGCCTATTTCTAGTTTCAGTTATTTTTTCAGCCAGACATGGATAGCATACGAACTGTTGTCTCTGCACCTCTAATTTAGATTACTAGAATATCCTCTTTGAAGAACTACTCTTGTGTTGAGTGCAGAAGTTGCAATTGATATAAATTGATGACTATGCTGGCAAAGTTGTTGAGGGTCACTATCTACATATTTCATCTAGGTTGAAGCAACTTCGATTCATTTGAATAAAAACAATTGGTTACTAATTAGATATTGGTCAAGTTTGATATTTTAATATTAAATCAGAATGGTCAGACTATTGGCAACTCCAAATCTCAACCAACAAATGCTCCATCTTACACATTGACAAAAAAAGTAAAATAAATCAGAACGCAAAATACAAACTGGGTGGATACAACCTTGTAGATGACCCTCACTCTGTCAAAGACTTGGAGTACTTATAGCTAATGATCTTAGTGCCAGAGCCCACTAACAACGGAGAACTGACCATTGTAATAGGAGAGAGGAGACTGAAAGGAGACCAAGGGAGGAGGACTGGTAGAGCAAGGTCTGGTGGTGGGAGAGTTATACAGACATGGACGCCCCCTCCCTATTCTGGGGGGGGGGAGAGAGAGAGAGATGCTGAATGATCCTTGACTTTTGAATAACCTCGGCCCCTGAGAACTTGGCACTTTGAGAAACTTGGCACTTTTGAGAAACTTGGCACTTTGAAAAACTTGGCACTTTGAAAAACTTGGCACTTTGGGAAACTCAGCACGTTGAGAACTTTAGCACTTTTATTAGTTGCTGCTGACCGGATTCCCTAAATGAATTGAATCATTCACTATTACCTATATTTGTATTTTCTGTATTTTTATTGTTATTTTTATTTAGTTTTATATTTATAGGTTTTTTAAAATTTGATAAATTTAGATATTTTTCTTATTGTATTTTAATAATCAAGTTAATCTATTTTAATTACTACTAATTTAATCTTAATATTATTGGGGGGTTTCTTAATGAATGGATGACTGGGGTGTATGTAATATTGTGCATAGGATGAATGATTGGTGTGACTGTGATGGTTGGAGTGGGTGGGGTTGTGGTATGCATGAGATGAATGAAAATAGTACGAATGACAGATTTGGCCCACCTGACGCTCGGGAGACAGGGGAGGAAGGGGCACTGATCTCTGGGGTGGCAGAGGGTCGGAATATTCCAGTGTTGCTGGGGAGAGGCAGATATGGCGGGGGCCACAGAGTTAGCCGTTCCAGGGGAACGGGGGATCGTTGCTTAATAACGATCCCTTGTTCTGGCTCTGTGAGCCCAATCTTGGGTACTGGTGATGAATGTAACTCTGGCCCTGGGCTCAGGTTGCTGCTATTCAATGCCAGGTCGGTGGTAAATAAAGCTCTCCTCATCCGGGATTTGATCCTGGATGAGGAGGCCGACCTGGCATGTATTACTGAAACCTGGCTGGGCCCAGAGGGGGGTGTTCCTCTCTCTGAAATTTGCCCAGCTGGGTTTCAGATATGGCATCAACCTCGACCCCAGGGAAGGGGGGGAGGAGTGGCTATTGTAGCCAGGGAGAGCCTTTGCCTACGTGGACTCATTGCTCCGGAAATTGCGGGTTGCGAGTCTCTCTTGATGAAGTTGGACTTAGGGGTTCAGGTGGGCTTATTTCTCACGTACCTGCCTCCCAGCTGCGTGTCAAAAGCCCTGCCTGTGCTACTCGAGGAGGTAGCCGGGTTGGCGGTGGAGTTCCCCAGACTTATTGTCTTGGGGGACTTCAACCTGCCGTCACTCGGCGAAACCTCGGGGTTGGCACAGGAGTTCATGGCCACCATGACAGCCATGGACCTGACTCAAGTAGTACGGGGTCCGACTCATGAGGGGGGGCACGCACCTGACATGGTATTCCTTTCCGAGCAATTGAGCAATGGTCTGAGACTAAGGGGCTTAGAAGCAGTGCCTTTGTCATGGTCAGACCATTTTCTACTACGGCTTGACTTCCTGGCTCCAATCCTTCCCCGCAGGGAGGCGGAACCAATGAAGATGTTCCGCCCCAGACGCCTAATGGATCCAGAGGGTTTCCAGACGGCGCTTGGGGTTATTCCAGAGGCACTCATCCACAGTTCGGCAGAGTCTCTTGCAGAGGCCTGGAATACGGCTGCTGCGGAGGCTCTCGACCGGATTGCGCCTTTGCGACCTCTCCGTGGCGCTAGACCCCGTAGAGCTCCATGGTTCAACGAGGAGCTCCGGGAGTTGAAACGCCAAAAGAGACGTCTAGAGAAGCGATGGAGGAAGAGTAGGTCTGAATCTGATCGAACACTTGTAAGAGCTTTTATTAAGACTTACAAAGTGGCGCTCAAGGCGGCAAGATGCGCGTACCATGCCGCCTTGATTGCATCAGCGGAATCCCGCCCGGCCGCTCTGTTTAGGGTGACCCGCTCCCTTCTTAACCAGGGGGGAGTTGGGGAGCCCTTACAGAGTAGTGCCGAGGACTTAAACACGTTTTTCGCTGATAAAGTCGCTCGGATCCGAGCCGACCTCGACTCCAATTGTAAAACAGAGTCGACTGACAACGAGTCAGTCGAGGTGACTGGGGCACGTACTTGTCCACCTGTCTGGGAAGAGTTTGATCTGGTGACACCTGATGAAGTGGACAAGGCCATTGGAGCTGTGAGTTCCGCCACCTGTTTACTGGATCCGTGTCCCTCCTGGTTGGTTTCGGCCAGCAGGGAGGTGACACGGAGCTGGGCCCAGGAGATTACCAACGCTTCCTTGGGGAGGGGAGTTTTTCCATCACTCTATAAAGAAGCGCTTGTGCGCCCCCTCCTCAAGAAGCCCTCCCTGGACCCAGCCGTACTTAACAACTATCGTCCAGTCTCCAACCTTCCCTTTATGGGGAAGGTTGTCGAGAAGGTGGTGGCACTCCAGCTCCAGCGGTCCTTGGAAGAAGCCGATTATCTAGGTCCCCGGCAGTCGGGTTTCAGGGCCGGTTACAGCACGGAAACCGCTTTGGTCGCGTTGATGGATGATCTCTGGCGGGCCCGGGACAGGGGTTTATCCTCTGTCCTGGTGCTCCTTGACCTCTCAGCGGCTTTCGATACCATCGACCATGGTATCCTTCTGCACCGGCTGGAGGGGTTGGGAGTGGGAGGCACTGTCCTTCAGTGGTTCTCCTCCTACCTCTCTGGCCGGTCGCAGTCGGTGTTAGTGGGGGGCCAGAGGTCGACCCCTAGGTTTCTCCCTTGTGGGGTGCCTCAGGGGTCGGTCCTCTCCCCCCTGCTATTCAACATCTACATGAAACCGCTGGGCGAGATCATCCAAGGACATGGGGTGAGGTATCATCAATATGCGGATGATACCCAGCTTTACATCTCCACCCCATGCCCAGTCAACGAAGCGGTGGAAGTGATGTGCCGGTGCCTGGAGGCTGTTGGGGCCTGGATGGGTGTCAACAGACTCAAGCTCAACCCGGATAAGACGGAGTGGCTGTGGGTTCTGCCTCCCAAGGACAATCCCATCTGTCCGTCCATCACCCTGGGGGGGGAATTATTGACCCCCTCAGAGAGGGTCCGCAACTTGGGCGTCCTCCTCGATCCACAGCTCACATTAGAACAACATCTTTCAGCTGTGGCGAGGGGGGCGTTTGCCCAGGTTCGCCTGGTGCACCAGTTGCGGCCCTATCTGGACCGGGACTCATTACTCACAGTCACTCATGCCCTCATCACCTCGAGGTTCGACTACTGTAATGCTCTCTACATGGGGCTACCTTTGAAAAGTGTTCGGAAACTTCAGATCGTGCAAAATGCAGCTGCGAGAGCAGTCATGGGCTTACCCAGGTATGCCCATGTTTCACCATCACTCCGCAGTCTGCATTGGCTGCCGATCAGTTTCCGGTCACAATTCAAAGTGTTGGTTATGACCTTTAAAGCCCTTCATGGCACTGGACCAGAATATCTCCGAGACCGCCTTCTGCCGCACGAATCCCAGCGACCGATTCGGTCCCACAGAGTGGGCCTCCTCCGGGTCCCGTCAACTAAACAATGCCGGTTGGCGGGCCCCAGGGGGAGAGCCTTCTCTGTGGCGGCACCGGCCCTCTGGAACCAACTCCCCCCGGAGATCAGAACTGCCCCTACTCTTCCTGCCTTCCGTAAACTCCTCAAAACCCACCTTTGCCGTCAGGCATGGGGAAACTAAACATCTTCCCCTGGGCACGTTGAAGTTATATATGGTATGTCTGTATGTGTGTATGTTAGTACAGGGGATTTTCTTAAACTTATAATATTTTAATTAATTGGATTGTATTGGATTGTTTTTCACTTGTTGTGAGCCGCCCCGAGTCTTCGGAGAGGGGCGGCATACAAATCCAAATAATAAATAAATAAAATAAAACAACGTTGCCAAAAAGGCATTAGGAGTTGTTAACGTAATCTTGTATAGCTTCTTCTCTGGTAATTCTGTATTGCTAACTAGTGGATACAAAACATTTGCTAGACCAATTCTCAAATATAATTCATCTGTCTGGAACCTGCACTGCATATCAGACATTAATACAATTGAGCGAGTCCAGAGATATTTCACAAGAAGAGTCCTACATTCCTCTGCTTGCAATAGAATATCATATGCCACCAGGCTTGAAATTTTGGGATTAGACAATTTAGAACTATGATGCCTTTGGTCTGACCTAAGCATAGCACACAAAATTATCTGCTGCAACATCCTACCTGTCAATGACTACTTCAGCTTCAACCGCAACAATACACGAGCACAAAATAGATAAAAAGGTACTCCACTCATAACTCGATTGCAGAAAATACATCTTCAGCAACAGAGTGGTCAATGCCTGGAATGCTCTACCTAACTCTGTGGTTTCCCCCCCAAACCCCCATAACTTTAACCTTAGATTATCTATTGTTGACCACCCCATTCCTAACAGATCTGTAAGGGACGTGCATAAGTGCATTAATGTTCCTACTGTCCCTGTCCTAGTGTCCCCCCATTTATTTGAACCCATTTCTTGTACACATAATCATGTTTATCTTTATCTCTGTTACCTTATACATGCTTGACAAAATAAATAAAGTAAAATAAATATAGTGATACCTCTACCTAAGAACGCCTCTACTTACGAACCTTTCTAAATAAGAAGCTGGTGTTCAACATTTTTTTGCCTTTTCTCTAGAACCATTTTCCACTTACAAAACCGAGCCTCTGAAACTGGAAAAGGCAGGGAGCCTCCGTGGGGCCTCTCTAGGAATCTCCTGGGAGGAAATGGGGCCGGAAAGGTCAGGGAGAAGCCTACATGGAGGCCTCTCTAGGAATCTCCTGGGAGGAAATGGGGCCGGAAAGGTCAGGGAGAAGCCTACATGGAGGCCTCTCTAGGAATCTCCTGGGAGGAAACAGGGACTCCACCCTCCCTGTGGTTTCCCCAATCGCATGCATTATTTGCTTTTACATTGATTCCTGTGGGAAAAATTGCTTCTTCTTACAAACTTTTCTACTTAAGAACCTGGTCACGGAACAAATTAAGTTCGTAAGTAGAGGTACCACTGTACTTTATAAGGCATAGAAAACTTTAGTCAACTTGAAACAAGGATAGAAAGATCAACTTCCCTGGTGTAAATTTGCATGATCACTTATACTATGGGGAGATCTTATTGCTGTGTCATTAAATGTGGATTATGTGTTACAGATTTCTGAGCCACAGTGCCTACTAATTGAAATATTTCAGGAGCATCTACTATTACACTGCTCCTGATATTGAAGAATCATATTTTTACTCATACATATCCTTTCTAATTGAATGCACTTTCTGCTGTTAACACTTTATTATTTTTATATTTTATTTTTTCCCCTTCATTTCCTCCCATCCAATTTAATGTATATGCTGTTTGGTAATTTTTTAAACACTGCATGATCCAGTCTGGGTTGGTTACCAGAATCAGAGGTATTGTCTTTGGAGCTTTTGGATTTGCACTGGAGACCGTCTTCTTTAAACACTTTTTATTACAGGGGTATTTTTAACAATTTAACAATTTAAAATAATATTGACAGTGCACTAAAGAGATATATTTATAGACAATTATTGTGAAGTATTTGCCAATATAACAAAATATTCATACAGTGAGATTTCAGTATTCACACGTGAACTGAATTAGCTAATAAAACAAATATACCAGTCAAGATGTTTAAATTAAGAAATTGATCAATTAAATTGATCTAGATTTATAAATAACTGGTGTCATTTATAGTTTTCTAAAACCTAAACAATTTGTATGCATTTTATTAAGCATTAAATACACAGATTCAGCTTTTTAACACCTTACGAATGATAAATCTTTTTATGGTGTGCAGGTTTGAAAATATGCAGAATATTTGAGATCAGAAACACATCTATTACTACCTTCTGATACTTCTTGCAATTTTGTTGAGTAGAAATTTATGTCAGTAGGTTTTTTGGGAGGGTGGGAGTTGTCAGTGGGTTTTTTTAAAATTTATTAATTTATTTATTTAATTGGATTTGTATGAGTCTACGGAGAGGGGCGGCATACAAATGTTAATAATAATAATAATAATAATAATAATAATAATAATAATAATAATAATAATAATAATAATGCCGCCCCTCTCCGAGGACTCGGGGCGGCTCACAGCATATATAAAAACAAAACAATAATGTAAATCCAATTAATACTACAATTTAAAAACAATTAAAAGAAAAACTTATCGACCAAACATTCAACAATCATACTTAAAGCATTCAGTGGTCAGGGGGAAGATCTAAAAGTCCCAAGTCTGGTGGCAAAGCTCTTTCGGAAGGCAAGGAGGGTGGGGGCAGTGCGAATCTCTGGGGGGAGCTGATTCCAGAGGGTCGGGGCTCCCACAGAGAAGGCTCTTCTCCTAGGTCCTGCCAGCCGACATTGTTTTACATCTCTTGGTTAAGTTATTTTCAAGAGATTCTAAAATCTGTGAAAACTTGAGATGTGACATGGTTCCACAAAGTTTTCCCACAAAGTTGGCTTTCCTCAACATTAATTTAGATTTGTTCTTTGCTATTGGAGCTATTCCTGTCAATAGCCAACAATAATGTAACTGCTAAATTGTCATTGGATGTTGACCATTACAGTAACATTCTTATTTATTTATCCAATCAACCAAGAAAGCATAACTACTGAAGATAATGGGAGGGCTCTGCTTTTTCATAGAATAAGATTTGACTTAATTATTATTGTTGTTCCAATGTCATGTCCAATTCATCACAACCCCATGGACAATATTCCCCCAGTCCTTCCTGTTCTCTACTATCCTTTGGAGTCCATTTAAGCTCATACTGACTGCTTCAGTGACTCCGTCCAGCCACCTCATTCTCTGTCATCCCTTTCTTCTTTTGCCCAATCTTTCCCAACTTTGGGCTCTTTTCCAGTGACTCCTTCCTTCTCATTTGGTGGCGAAAGAATTAGGACTTAATTTCCTTGCTTTTTGGACTATAACACTCCTGGGTGTATAAGAAGAGGTAAGTAAGAAAAAAAATTATTTTGTCCTCCCCGGTCCTCAGGAGCACTCTGAAGGCTTCCCAAACCCTCTGTGTGTCTCATTTTTTTTGGCAAAAGGTGCCCATTTCCACCCATTTTTACAAAAAATGGCATGGCCAGAGGATTTGGGAGGCCTGCAGATTGCTTCTGGGAGCTAGGTGAAGGCAAAAATGCCCCTGTTTTTGTAAAAAACACCCTATTTTTAAGCTGTTTTTTTAAAAAAAACTGCATTTTTGCCTTCCCCTAGCTCCCAGAAGCAATCTGCAGGCCTCCAACCCCCCCCCCCCCACATTTTCAGCAATTTTTACAAAAAACTGGGTGCAAAGAGGGCTTAGGAGGCCTGCAGAGTGCTTCTGGGGGTTGTGGGGAAGACAAAAAGGTGCTATATATTTTTTTTAAAATCTCTTTTTTTGTAAAAACAGTAGCATTTTTGCCTTCTTCCATCCCCCAGGAGTACTCTGCAAGCCTCCCAAACCCTCTGCGCACCCTGTTTTTGTGAAAAATGTGCCAATGTGCAGGGGCAGGGCTTCAGGAGACCTAAAAATGACTGTATTTGGTGTATAAGACACACCAACATTTCCACCCTCTTTTAAGAAGGAAAAAATGTGTCTCATACTCTGAAAAATAGGGTATTACTTTTTATATTATTTCATAGTGTTTTTGGTTTCATTTCTAGGATTGTTAACCCAGGACTTTATATGATATGGATTCAAAATCCTCTCAAGAAAAATATGAACTACCAAGAAAACTGGACCATAACAAAGGTAAATATTACCCACTCTTCCATCTGGTTTTATGGCTAGCTTGCTATGTTTCATATTTATTAACTGGTGATATAATAGACCTTATTACAAAACCATTATTTAGTATTATAATAGAATATAGTAAAAGCAAGGAATGTTACAGATCATGGCGAGATCCAGAAGAAAGGCCTTCTTTGTGGTGGCTCCCTCCCTTTAAAACATCATTCCTCCAGAAATTAGACTGGCAGATGGCCCCCACTCTTTTGGAAGTCCCTGAAGATATGGTTTTGCCAGTGGGCCTGAGGAACCCAGATGGAGCCCATTAAATGACTGATTTAAGTATGTGTTGTCACCGAGGAGGAGTGGGGGATTATTATTTTATTATTTTTTATTATTTTCATTTCTTCTACCATGTTTTTTGTCTGTAAATTGCTCGAGTTGCTCTGAGCTAGTAGGCAGCAATATAATCTTCCTAAAATAAAATAATAAAATATTTTAGGGCCACAGATTTGCTTAAGAACCATGTTACTAGCATCAACTTCAGTAATTCAACTGTGGCAAGAAAGATTGTAAAATGGGACCAACGCCATTTAACAACTGTCTCACACAACAGCAGAGAGTTTGGGCTCAATTGAGGTCCTAAGTCAAGAACTACCTGCACTAAATTCATGTCCCATTATTATCATTGCCCACTGTTTAGTCAGGAGCAGGGGTGGTTCTGACTTATCTCACTTCCTGTTCGCTTCCTCCCACATGTGCGCTTTGCGTGCATTCATGTGCAGTGCTGAAAATCCAGCTTCTGCACATGTGCAGAAGCAAAAAACAAGACGACGCTGCCTATGGCGCTGCCGAGAAAACCAGTTCAGAGGCGTGTCCAATTAGCCATCGCTGCCAGTTCAGTGAGCGGGAGGGAGGAATTCCCATTACCGGTTCTAAAGAACCAGTCTGAATCGGCAGGAACTCACCTCTGGAAAGGAGGAGGCAATTAGGAGAATAGAGACAAAATGAATGAAATAGGAGAGTAGCACAGAGTAAACCCTAAGCAGGGCTGTGAAAATGGCTTGATAATAGAGACAAACAACTAACACAGTGGTACCTCTACCTAAGAATGCCTCTTCTTATGAACTTTTCTAGATAAGAACCAGGTATTCAAGATGTTTTTACCTCTTCTCAAGAACCATTTTCCACTTACAAACCCGAGCCTCCAAAACTGTAACTGGAAAAGGGAGGGAGAAGCCTCCGTGGGGCCTTTCTAGGAATCTCCTGGGAGGAAACGGCTGGAAAATGCAGGGAGAAGACTCTGTGTGGCCTCTCTAGGAATCTCCTGGGAGGAAACAGGGCTTCCACCCTCCCTGTGGTTTCCCCAATCGCACACATTATTTGCTTTTACATTAATTTCTATGGGAAAAATTGCTTCTTTTTACAAACTTTTCCACTTAAGAACCTGGTCACAGACCTAATTAAGTTCGTAAGTAGAGGTACCACTGTATGTTGCAAAAATATTGCCCTTCCTTCAATGAATTAGACTATCCATGCCCAACAATTGCCCAACAATGTGATCTCCATTAAGAACATGCTGGATGGTTGTTCAGACTTTTTGGTAATTGCTAGGTCAGGGGAAAGCGGTGGAATCGTAGCATACATTCAAGGTTAGGTTGAAAAGTATGTTTATGATGGAAAGACTCTTCTGAAAAGAGCAGCTAAGGTCCCCAGATCATCAGGGATTTAGCAGGAGTATCATTTCCCTTGGCAATACTTTAAAAAGGTTGACCTTGTAACCCTTGTATCATATTTCAGTGTTTGCAAAGGGTGTGTTGCATCCACTTTAGTAGAGATGTTCTCACTTGCTGAAATCTCTTATCATTTCACTTGGTTGGGGTCATAACCCAGAGAGATGCAGCTTTCAGAATGTACTTGTTGAGGTGATGAGAAAAAAAGATTATTATGTTAGAAAGGAATGAGACTTAGTGAAGGATGGCATAGTGAACGGGACTTAGCATGTAGCAGTGGTTCTCAACCTTCAATACAGTTCCTCATGTTGTGGTGACCCCCAACCATAAAATAATAAAATTATTATTATGGGGCTACCTTTGAAAAGTGTTCGGAAACTTCAGATCATGCAGAATGCAGCTGCGAGAGCTATCATGGGCTTTCCTAAATACGCCCATGTCACACCAACACTCCGCAGTCTGCATTGGTTGCCAATCAGTTTCCGGTTACAATTCAAAGTGTTGGTTATGACCTATAAAGCCCTTCATGGCACCGGACCAGAATATCTCCAGGACCGCCTTCTGCCGCATGAATCTCAGCGACCAGTTAGGTCTCACAGAGTTGGCCTTCTCCGGGCCCCGTCAACTAAACAGTGTCGTTTGGCGGGACCCAGGGGAAGAGCCTTCTCTGTGGTGGCCCCGACCCTTTGGAACCAACTCCCCCCGGATATCAGAGTTGCCCCCACCCTCCTTGCCTTTCGTAAGCTCCTTAAAACCCACCTCTGTCGTCAGGCATGGGGGAACTGAGACTTTCCCTCCCCCTAGGCTTATAAAATTTATGCATGGTATGTCAGTATGTATGATTGGTTTCTAAATTGGGTTTTTAAAAATTAATTTAAATATTAGATTTGTTTATATTGTATTATTATTGCTGTTAGCCGCCCCGAGTCTGCGGAGAGGGGCGCATACAAATCTGATTAATAAATAAATTAATAAATAAATTAGGTAACTCAGGGGTGGGTTCTAATTTACTTCGCTGCCAGTTTTCTTCCTCCTGTGCTGTGTGGCTGCACATACACTTTGCACATTCAGCAGTGCTGAATTTAAAAAAAGAATTGCAAAAAAAAAAGAAGCTGAAAACAAGATGGCAACACAGTGCCGGAAACTCGGCTTCTGTGCATGCTCAGAAGTTCCCATGGTACAGATAATTTTTTTTGCAGTAGTCTATTTGCATGTGGGCGGACCCACCTGGGGATTGATAAAGGAGTCGTGTCTCAGTTCCTAATACCACCCAAAATGATTTAGCTTTACTAGATATATGGTCAAAGCAATGGAAACTGCAGTTTAATGTTTCCAAATGTAAAATAATGCACTTGGGGAAAAGGAATCCTCAATCTGAGTATTGTATTGGCAGTTCTGTGTTAGCAAAAACTTCAGAAGAAAAGGATTTAGGGTCTCAAAATGGGTGAACAGTGCAGTCAGGCGGTAGGGAAAGCAAGTAGGATGCTTGGCTGCATAGCTAGAGGTATAACAAGCAGGAAGAGGGAGATTATGATCCCGCTATATAGAGTGCTGGTGAGACCACATATGGAATACTATGTTCAGTTCTGGAGACCTCACCTACAAAAAGATATTGACAAAATTGAACGGGTCCAAAGATGGGCTACAAGAATGGTGGAAGGTCTTAAGCATAAAACGTATCAGGAAAGACTTAATGAACTCAATCTGTATAGTCTGGAGCATAGTTCCCTCTAAGCTGAGCAGTGAGCAATCGCTCACTTAAAAATCATCATCAACTCAGAGTTTTCCAAACCTGCCCAGAAGCCGAGAGGGAAAGAGTGAGAGGGAAGGAGAGAGAGAGGAAGAGAGGAAGAGAGAGAAACAGATAGAAAAAAGAGAGGAAGGAAAAGAGAAAGAAAAAGAATGGGAGTAAGGAAGAGAGAAAGAAAATCAAAATCTAGTTTGAAACTAGGTCAACTATTAAGTGGCATTTTGATATTGATAGAGATGCCCTATTATGAGCTCACTGTTATAGACACACAGTACAGTATTTTATTTTGAAATTCTCTGAGGCAAAACAGGGTGGGTTTTTTGTTTGTTTGTTTGTTTATTATCTATCTATCTATCTATCTATCTATCTATCTATCTATCTATCTATCTATCTATCTATCTATCTATTATTTCTGTGCCGCCCAGTCCCGAAGGGACTGCCGCTCAGACACTATACTTTTCCGCCCCCCCCCAAAAAAAAATTAGAGGGAACACTGGTCTGGAGGACAGAAGGAAAAGGGGGGACATGATCGAAACATTTAAATATGTTAAAGGGTTAAATAAGGTTCAGGAGGGAAGTGTTTTTAATAGGAAAGTGAACACAAGAACAAGGGGACACAATCTGAAGTTAGTTGGGGGAAAGATCAAAAGCAACATGAGAAAATATTATTTTACTGAAAGAGTAGTAGATCCTTGGAACAAACTTCCAGCAGACGTGGTAGATAAATCCACAGTAACTAAATTTAAACATGCCTGGGATAAACATATATCCATTGTAAGATAAAATACAGAAAATAGTATAAGGGCAGACTAGATGGACCATGAGGTCTTTTTCTGCCGTCAGACTTCTATGTTTCTATGTTTCTATGTAAAATGTGTGTTTTCCGATGATCTTAGGTGACCCCTGTGAAAGGGTTTTTGACCCCCCAAAGGGGTCGCGACCCACAGGTTGAGATTCACTGATGTAAAGGATTTCAGTTTCCTTAGAATAGAAACAAGAAAAACAAACAGAAGACAGATTTAAACAAGAAAAATGCTTGGATGAGCAATCTAATAAGATAGAAAATTAGCCTAAGTTCATAGAGTTTTAATAGGATCTGATAAAATGGAATAGAATATGCACAAACATTAACATCCTAAACTGTTAATTGATGGTTTAAATATTCATGTGCAAAAAACCCCGTATCTGTGATTTATTCTGATCCTCAGTTTCCTCTTATAAAGCAATCAACTTCAATTTGCTTGATTGTACCCTATTATACAAGACATAGAACCACATCTTACTGAGTTCAAAGGGGATTTATTCCCAGCTCTGTATGTGTATGTGTGTAATCTAACTTTCGCAAAGCCACACACAAGTCAGCCTATCTCACATTTACATTGCTGTGAGGACTGTTTTCACTGGGTACCACAAATATATTTTAAAGGGCAATCAGGGTGACACAGTTGAGGTCTAAAATAGTTTTAACTGGAAGGAACTCTTTGAAGCCAAGCTATACAAATATGACACAAGACTAAGATTAGAAAATCCAGATGACCACTAGATGATGATGATGATGATGATGATAATAATAATAATAATAATAATAATAATAATAATAATAATAATAATTTATTGGAATTGTATGCCACCCCTCTCCGTAGACTCGGGGCCGCTAACAACAATGATAAAAACAGCATGTGACAATCCAATAATAAAACAACTAAAAACCCTTATTATAAAACCAAACATACACACAGACATACCATGCATAAATTGTAATGGCCTAGGGGGAAGGAATATCTCAACTCCCCCATGCCTGGTGGTATAAATGAGTCTTGAGTAGTTTACGAAAGACAGGGAGGGTGGGGGCAATTCTAATCTCCGGGGGGAGTTGGTTCCAGAGGGCCGGGGCCACCAAAGAGAAGGCTCTTCCCCTGGGCCCCGCCAAACGACATTGTTTAGTCGATGGGACCCGGAGAAGGCCAACTCTGTGGAACCTTATCGGTCACTGGGATTCGTGCGGTAGCAGGCGGTTCTGGAGGTAGTCTGGTCCAAAGCCATGTAGGGCTGACCAACACTTTGAATTGTGACCGGAAATTGATCGGCAGCCAATGCAAGCCATGGAGTGTTGAGGAAACATGGGCGAATCTTGGAAGCCCCACGATGGCTCTCGCTGCTGCATTCTGCACGATCTGTCCTCTGTCCTGGTGCTTCTTGACCTCTCAGCGGCTTTCGATACCATCGACCATGGTATCCTTCTGCACCGGCTGGAGGGGTTGGGAGTGGGAGGCACTGTTCTTCAGTGGTTCTCCTCCTACCTCTCCGGTCGGTCGCAGTCGGTGTTAGTGGGGATGTCAGTAAAAGAATGTGGAGGTTTCTGTATCTCATGGCTGCCATCTAGTGACCATATACTTTTTTCTCAAGTTGTATCAGGTGTAGGAATGTTCAGTCTATATTTTTCAATCTAGTGAAATAAATACTTGAGGGAGAATTAAAATTATGATTTTAACTAGAAAATGATGCAGAAAAGGAGCAATTTCCTTTCATTTCAGCCCAATCTCCTCAGCTGACCCTGGGAAAGGAAGAACTAAGGAAACTGTGGGCTGTGAGGAAAACTATACCCTTGATCCTCAGTGTGGTGTGTCCCCAAGGGCCTACTCCCTCTATGGAAGAAGATGATTCACCCAGTGACTGCCAGTGCTCTCAAGCCAGCCCTACCTCGTTCGTTGGGCCTTGCTGCCACCCAGTTGTACATAGGGCAGTGGTTCTCAACCTTTCTAAAGCCATGACCTCTTAATACAGTTCTTCATGTTGTGGTGACCCCCAACCATAAGTTTAGCACTAATTCTCCCAACAGAGCTTTAAGCTGTTTGGCAGGAAGGTCAGAGGGACACCCCCACTGTAAATGCCTGACTGGTCAGATTGTAAAAATATGTTCCAAGGTGCCAGAATAGAAGCTTTAGTTCCTAACACCATGGGAAATTTGTCTTTTCCCTTGGTCTTAGGTGAGTCCCCTGTGAAGTGGTCATTCGACCCCCAAAGGGATCCCGCTCCCCAGGTTGAGAACCACTGGTGGAGGGGCTGAAGGGAAACAAGAAGGAGGATGAAGCTAAGCTTCTCCCATTTTTTTTTGTACCATACAACCTACAGGTTTCTGGGAAGTATAATTGGAAGATGTCACGATGCTGAAATGGCCACAATTTTGTCACATTTTAATACCAGGGGGTGATGGATTTTGAATATATTTTGCAAATTGGCCCACTTGGGCCACTTGATAAGTAAAATTGGAATATAAGAATAGAGATATTTTAAAAGATGTACAGTGGTACCTCTACTTAAGAACTTAATTCGTTCCGCAACCAGGTTCTTAAGTAGAAAAGTTTGTAAGCAGAAGGAATTTTTCCCATAGGAATCAATGTAAAAGCAAATAATGTGTGCAAACCTATTAGGAAAGAAATGAAAGCTCGGAATTTGGGTGGGAGGAGGAGGAGGAAGAAGAAGAGGAGGAGGACAGTCGCTGCTGAAGGAAGAAAGTGAGGTGAGGGGAATCAAAAAAATCCAAAACTTTAAGGCTTAAAAAAAAAAAAGAGGGACTCTGAGGCGGCGAGGAGCATGCACCTCCCATACATTACGCCAGAGAGAGAAACCCAGGGGGAATGGTAGGAAACTGGCCGGGCCTTCGTGCCACTCTCAAATTTCCTGGGAAAATTTTCCGGGCTTGGGTTCCTAAGTAGAAAATGGTTCTTAAGAAGAGTCAAAAAAATCTTGAACACTCGGTTCTTATCTAGAAAAGTTCTTAAGTAGAGGCGTTCTTAAGTAGAGGTACCACTGTATATTAATAAAGCAAGTCAAATTCGATAAGTAAAATTGGCATATAAGAACAGAGATGGTTTTGAAAGATTTATCAAAATGGAATTAGTGAACAGTAGATGATTTATGGTACACTGAAAAAAAATGTATAAAGATGGCAAACCTTTTAGAGATCGTGGGCCCAAACTGCAACCACAAGCCCACTTATTTACTGCAAAATGCCAACACGGCAATTTAACTTGAATACTGAGGTTTTAGTTTAGGAAAAACAACTCATACATTACGACTTTTGTCTTAAAAGAAACACACAATAACAGAGCTTTCAGTGATACAAACAACTTTCTATTGAAAGGTAAAACTTTGCATTTGGCATGCTTCTGAACAAATAATGTGATTTTTTTGCTCCTTGTATACATGCTGATAATTTGTCTAACCTTGGCTCATACTTTGTAAGTAGTAAGCAGCACATGCAGCACTCAGGTTCATCTGTTAATCTGTTTCTGGTGTCAGATTTGATATAACTCAAAGCTGAAAACAGCTGCTCGCAAGCATAAGACGATCCAAACAAAGTAAGGAAAGCAATCCCAAGTGCTTTCATTGGCTTAAAATTATTTGGCAGAGAATCCCACAATTGTCAAACTGGTCTTCCTTTACTTACTCCCCTCTGCCCCAGTATTTAAGTAAAAAAATAAAATACAGTAGTACCTCTAGATACGAGCTGCTCCACATGCGAGTATTCCAAGTTACAAGCCGCGACGCGAGCGGAATTTCTGTTCGACACCCAAGCTCAAATTCGGGATACGAGCTGAGCTTCCACTAGGTGGCGCAAGAATCTCCTTGCTTCCAGTTATCTGGGCGCGAGAAACAAAGTCTAAAGGCATTTGTTCGAGATGCGAGTTAGTCAACTTACGAGCTTGGGTCTGGAACGAATTAAACTCATATGTCGAGGTACCACTGTACAATAAAATGCCTAAAACTAAAACCATTTCTATTGTCTCTTCCACTTGGATTTTGACAACGAGCAGCACAGATCTTTTTATCCGTTTAGAACAAACCCTATCACCATATGCGCATTTAACTGGAGTAACTGGATTTTCCTGGGGGCAGAAGAGGGACTTGGCCCCGAAGGCTCCACTCCTAAGACGACCCCCTCTTCCTACCTATAGCCGTAGGCTTTGAAAACCTGGATTTCTCATAGCAAGGCCAGATAGAGACGCAGTACTTCAGCCCTCCTGGATGCTGCCGTCTTGTAAACATACTGACTAGCCCCCTGCATCTTTACTGCCTTGGTTGGAGTCTGATTCCGGAAGCGGTTCAGGGAAGCGCGGAAGTCAGGACTCGGTTGGTGAAGCAGGTGCTGTGTTGGATGTGTAAGGCTGATTACCCCTTCTCCAGCCGTCTCCAGCTGTCCTAGTCTGTGCTGGGGCGATAGTGCATGTGCGCAAAGACAGGGCTCTAAGTGCCCCCTCTGGCATGCATGCCATAGGTTCGCTACCACTGGCATAAGGGAACATGGCAAATTAAATGTATTATAATACAGAGCACTCTATATTGAGTGCTTCATGTTGTAATACACAGTAAAGCTCACAATGAGATGGATCATGTACAACTTGCAGTCCCACTGGCTTGGCTTCCTGAAGTGCTTAAATTCCTTCTCCGGCATTTGAGGTGGGCTATGGATAGATAGGAGAGAGAAACTTTCTTTGCCGAAAAACTATAGTAAACTTTTTATTTAATTGAGATTAGAATTGCCCCCACCCTCCTTGCCTTTCGTAAGCTTCTTAAAACCCATCTCTGCCGTCAGGCATGGGGGAACTGAGATATTCTTTCCCTCTACGCCTTACAATTTATGCATGGTATGTTTGTATGTATGTTTGGTTTTATAATAAGGTTTTTTTTAGTTGTTTAGTATTGGATTGTTACATGCTGTTTTTTATCACTGTTGTTAGCCGCCCCGAGTCTGCGGAGAGGGGCGGCATACAAATCCAATAAAATAAATAAATAAATAAATAAATATTTCATTGTTACTCAACTTACAAAGGAAATTATCACAGTTTTATGAATATCTGCATAATGTCTACAAATACATTACAACTTTTACTCTGGGGACCTTTTACCAGCATTGATATAAAATAAATATTTCATTAGTTAAAAGCGATATCTGCCCTTGCTATTTTTAAAATGTCTGTTATTTTTATTGTCACTTTCACTGTGACATGTTTGTTATTATTTTAAATTAGGACCAAATGGAGATGAAGACATAGTTGCAGAGATCAAGGGACGATGCTTCTGTCCTTCTTTGGTAACCACCTATACTTGGGAAGAATTCAAATTTGCTGGCCACAGGATCAAGATTACAGAAGCTACAGAAAGTTATGGAGCTGTGGTTTGGCCTTCGGTATTGTTGTCATGCAAAATTATTGCCTTTGATATCCAAAACAAAGCACAAGCCTATATCTGCCTTGGAAATAAGGCCATAGACGTAATTAGCTTGCCTTACTTCCTTCTTGTTAATGCAGAGGGTACTGTCTTCCCTCCATCTTTCCACTGAATTTCTGATTTAGTTTTGGGCTCAGAATTTATCTTCTGCTGTTAGCAGAAGTAAGCAAGTTGGATGACCTGGATGGAGTCTTGTCTTATTTATTTATTTATTTATTTATTTGTTTGTTTGTTTGTTTGTTTGTTTGTTTATTTATTTATTATTTAGATTTGTATGCCCCCCCTCTCCGCAGACTCGGGGCGGCTCACAGCAAAATACAACAAATCATGACAAATCCAAATAAATTTAAAATATTTAAAAATATTTAAAAAGAACCCCATTTACTAACATGCACACACACAAACATACCATGCATAATGCTTTTCATTATGCTTTTCAGAAGTCCAATAGTGTTCTATGGACAATCCTTTTTTTAATTGATCGCATGTAATATTCTAATTTTCTGAGATGGGGGATTTGGGGTTTTCATGAGCTGTACCCCATAATCATCACAATTACGATTATTCATGGCTTGAACTATCTTGCCTTGCATGTAATGAGTATCTCTCATATATTAAGTTTCATCTTTTAAGTTACATTAGGTTCTGCGGGGTGTTTCAACCGCCCGTAATTACAGGGTAATTAGTCCAGAAAGACACACACCACACGATAAAAGAAAAACCCAAAAGTTTTTATAAACAGAAAAACAGAAACAGCTCCCTTTTTAAATGTCAAAGGGATTTTCTGGTACACACAAGGCACAGGTTAAATGCAATCCAATTGCTCACCTGATAACTGGGAAATTGAGTCCAATTCTAAAGTCCAGAGAGTCCACACACAATCTTGAACAGCACAAAAACCACGATCTTGATGAAACAATGAATCAGATAAACTGCCATGAGGCTAAAACACCAAGCTGCACTTTTATCTGTAGCACTAATTACAGCAGCCCCACCCAACCACAGGTGGCCTCATTTTCTCTTGTAATAATCCTTCAGTTGTTGTCTCATATGCATCACTCTATGCATGTGTGGATGTGTCATTAATTCTTGTTCAGAATCCAGGGATGATACAGATGATTGATCTCCTCCTGGGCTGTCTGCCAAACTCCCCTCTTCCCTGTCACTCACGTGTCCTTGGTCAGAGGAGGCTTCGTCGGCAGATTCCATCGGGAGAAAAACAGGCCTGCGGCATGTGGATGTTTCCCCCACATCCACCTGCACATTCCTTGGGCAGGAGCTGGGCCAGAGCTAACCACAACACATTATTGAAATAAATGAACGTTTGCATGATATTCTAATTTTTCGACCTGTATTATTGTGTACTAGTTTGCTCCAAACTAGTTAAATTCAGCACATCATCCCGATTGTAAGATCATTGGTTAAGGCCATATGGAGACATACAAAGCCAGTATGTCTGGAAGTTAGGAGTGTTTGATATTAAAATGGTAATTGTCTTTATACTATATTTTACTAGGGCTTCCATTAGACATTTGGTTTATTTGGTTTATCACTCTGAAAATTCAACCTGGTTTAGCAATAGCATTTAGACTTATAGTTACTGTGCTTTTACAGCCCTCTCTAAGTGGTTTACAGAATCAGCATATTGGCCCCAACAATCTGGGTCCTCATTTTACCCACCTCGGAAGGATGGAAAGCTGAGTCAACCTTGAGCCCGTGCTGAGATTTGAACTGCTGAAATACAGCTAGCAGTTAGCTGAAGTAGCCTCTGGTGCTGCACTTTAACCACATAGAAACATAGAAACATAGAAGACTGACGGCAGAAAAAGACCTCTTGGTCCATCTAGTCTGCCCTTTTACTATTTCCTGTATTTTATCTTAGGATGGATATATGTTTATCCCAGGCATGTTTAAATTCAGTTACTGTGGATTTCCCAACCACGTCTGCTGGAAGTTTGTTCCAAGGATCTACTACTCTTTCAGTAAAATAATATTTTCTCATGTTGCCTTTGATCTTTCCCCCAACTAACTTCAGATTGTGTCCCCTTGTTCTTGTGTTCACTTTCCTGTTAAAAACACTTCCCTCCTGAACCCTATTTAACCACTGCACCACCCTGACTCTAGGCCTTTGTTCCAATCCTGCACAACTTGTGTAATGGGCTTGTATGATCCTAAACATTTTATTAAAGAAGATATCAGAATATGAACATAATGTACTGTGTGACATTTATATTGTAATTTAAAAATGTCAGCTATCAAGGGTAAAAGGTGTTATTTCAAAGCAAAGGTTCATTTGCCAATTACTGAAGTTTACAATTGAAACAAAGAGATGAAAAAAGAATGAAACAAAAATAGTAACAATTAACTTATTAGCAGTTGGCTTAAGGTGAAAAGACATTTGGTCCTGGTAGTTATTCATGCGTGCTTTGCTACCCCTGATTCAGCTAGATGGAATGATAATAGATGGAGATAGCTCCATTGTCTTGTAGAAATTAGCAGCTCACATTGCATTTTATTTAAAGAAAAAGGGGAAAAATAAACCCCAAGAAGTCTAGTTTTAAAGCCCTCACATGGCATATATGTTTTGCCTCTTTTAATTTTGAACACTATTTGTTTGTTTGTTTATTTGTATGTATGTATGTATGTATGTATGTATGCAGTCAAAATTTTTACTGCCACACTGTGGGTGTGGCTTATTTTGTGGGTGTGGCTTAATGGTCAGGTGACTGGGTAGGAATGGCTTGTCGGCCATGTGATCAGGTGGGAGTGGCTTGAATGATCATCATCATTCAAGTGAACTGTTTTTTAATAGGAAAGTGAACACAAGAACAAGGGGACACAATCTGAGGTTAGTTGGGGGTAAGATCAAAAGCAACATGAGAAAATATTATTTTACTGAAAGAGTAGTGGATCCTTGGAACAAACTTCCAGCAGACGTGGTAGATAAATCCACAGTAACTGAATTTAAACATGCCTGGGATAAACATATATCCATCCTAAGATAAAATACAGAAAATAGTATAAGGGCAGACTAGATGGACCATGGGGTCTTTTTCTGCCGTCAGACTTCTATGTTTCTATGTTAAGTCCTCGACTTACAACCTTCCCAATGTGGCTTGCTGGGGTGACAATTTGCTTTGTGTTTCCCGCGCTCTCCTTCCTGGGTGCCCCCCCCTCAGGCTGGGTAGCTAGGTGAATGGGTTTCCTGTGCTCTCCTTCCTGGATCACCTCCCGCCTCAGGCTGGGTAGCTAGACGAACAGGTGCTGCCAGAAGCATAAATGCTGGCAGCGCCACTTCCGCCAACACCTTCTGCTTGCACCTCAGGCGGGAGGTGGCCGCATGAGGCTGGAGGGGAGCTGAGCAGGAGAGAAGGAAGCTCATCTGAGGCCAAAAAGGAGGAAAGAGGAAAAAAGGAAGGAGTACAGATGCAGCAGCAGCAGCAGGAGAAAAAAGACGAGCCAAGCTGAGACCAGTAATCCAGGAAGTGACAACTGCCAATCAGCTGGGCCTGTGCACGGATCTTCATTTCCACTGGTGGAACTGCATTCTACCCCATCCTGCCTGCTGCCCACCCCGTATGTATGTATGTATGTATGTATGTATGTATGTATGTATGTATGTATTTATTTATTTATTTATTTATTTATTTATTTATTTATTTATTTATTTATTTGGATTTGTATCCTGTCCCTCTCCAAGGACTTGGGGTGCCTTACAACATGTAAAAACAATATAATGGTAAAATCCAATAATAACTAAAACATCCAATCTAAAACCCCAATTTAATTTAAAAACAGTCTTTCCAATCCACCAATATACAGTGATACCTCATCTTACAAACGCCTCATCATACAAACTTTTCGAGATACAAACCCGGGGTTTAAGATTTTTTTGCCTCTTCTTACAAACTATTTTTACCTTACAAACCCACCGCCGCTGCTGGGATGCCCCGCCTTCGGACTTCCGTTGCCAGCAAAGCACCCATTTTTGCGCTGCTGGGATTCTCCTGAGGCTCCCCTCCATGGGAAACCCCACCTCTGGACTTCCGTGTTTTTGTGATTATTATTATTATTATTATTTATTAGATTTGTATGCCGCCTCTCTCTATAGACTGCAGGGAAATCCCAGCAGGGAAATCCCAGCAGCGCAAAAACGGGCGCTTCGGCTGGCAAAAGGGGTGAATTTTGGGCTTGCACGCATTAATTGCTTTTCCATTGATTCCTATGGGAAACATTGTTTCGTCTTACAAACTTTTCACCTTAAGAACCTCGTCCCGGAACCAATTAAGTTTGTAAGACAAGGTATCACTGTACTTTCCATTCGAGATACATTCATCCATAGAACGCAAAGGAATGTGATGTTGGCCGCACTTCTCTCATTAGCAGTAGTGTCCAGGATGCCAGCCAGAATAGAGTCATAAACTTCCGATACTGATATCTCTGTTTTGACTAATTACTCACACAGTCCAGGGATATTTTACAGCTCAAGCCAAAAGCAGGCATCGAAATCCAGGGGAATAGGAAACTGTCTCAACTCCCAGGCTCTGTCCTTCATTGCTGAACGTTGTTTCCCCTTTCCCATCAGCCTGTCTTTATATACTGACAAGGTGTGGCCAAGTGTCCCATAGATCCAATCAACGCCAAGAACTCTTTCTAGAGAGATATTCCTGCCTGGATCTCCTCCTCCTTATTCTTGCATCTAACAGGGGTTCCTGATCATCCAAGTCCCCGTCGTCCTCTGACTCAGACAATACCCTAATTGGGGATTCTACAGTCTCTGATGGTTCCTCAGTCCCTAACTCTTCCTCACTCTCACTCTCAGACTCAGTTGGCAAGAACACTGGCCTGTGATGCTAGTACACCTCCATCTCTTGGCCCTCGAAAATTGTTACCAACTGAGCTGGACGTGGACCACTCACAACAAATGACACCCATAACAATGTTAGCAAGATATGGTAGGAATTAATTGCATGGTCCTAGAAGCCCCTTTGCTAAACAGGCCAGATAAGCTCCCCTTGTAATTGTTGAAGACAACACAGGAGTTTTACAGTTTACAGCAGAATAAGTCAATCTATTGGTCTCCATATGATTTGGGCTGCAAATCACACAGTCTGCTGGCATTTTGATTAAGAATTACGTAGTGTTATAATCCAAATAATCTAAAAACCCTAAATTAGCCAATTGTCCAAAACTAGTTCATATAAAACAACCTTGAACTTCTGAGTATTTCTCTAACTTCCTAAGATTCATGCTTTCCATACATATTTTTGTGTGTCAAGAGATACTTTTGTTCATATAAATTGAAGTTTCTTTCTCTTCTTTGTTACTTTATAGTAATTAAAAGGTGGCCTTGTGGAGCTAAAGGCATTGTTTCATTATTCTTTTTCAGAATTGCCAACTGTCAATTTATTCTTGTTCTTTTTCATTTTCAGGCTCTCGTTCTGTGCTATTTTTTGGAAACAAATATGAAGCTTTGTAACCTGGTTGATAAAAATGTTATTGAAATTGGAGCTGGAACAGGCCTTGTGTCTATAGTAGCCAGCTTGCTAGGTGAGTGGTAGTATCTCCTGCTGTGCCCTCCGTTTTAAAAATAGCACACGTGATACTGGTATCTTGAAGGACATAAAACAGGTGGAAAAAACAGGTGCAAAATCGATTTGTTCTCAGGGTAAAGCCTCTTTAAAAAAGATACCAATCTTGAAATTAGAATTTGTGGTGTTCATCCGTTTCTAAAGTAAACTGCTGGACTTATGTGGATCAAATTCTAATATGGGGAGCAATGGGCTTTATTCCCATGAACCTCTCCGATAGACCTTACTAGCTCTGTTTAAACATCTTGAATAGTAGCAGTTTAGTCCTGTTTTGAGGTGGTATTCAGCCGGTTTGGACCGGTTCATGCAAAGCAATAGCGGAAATTTTGACTGGTTCTCTGAACAGGCAAATAACACCTCGGGTTGGCCACTCCCCCTTCCACCCAGTTGTCTGGTCACTGCTTGGCCCACCCACCTGTTCACTGCTTGCCCCACCCCATCCTGCCCGGCTGCCCTATATATTTTGCCTTTGCCATGCATCCCAGCTAATCGCCTTGCCTTCATGCCTCAGCTGCTCTGCTCACCAAAGGTAAGCATGCCACCCTCATGTCCTTTGCCTCAAGTTGGGGCCCTGGAATGTGCCATTACCCAAGGCCCTGAAGCCTCCGCCTGCTTGATGTTCACCTTAGTTGGGTAGGGAAATGTGCCATTCCCTGGCTCTAGCGTTGCCCCGGAGCATCCATCCGCATGCTGCCTGCTTGCCTTCTGACTTGCTCACCTTTGCCCGCTCCTTGGTGGTTTTTCGGCTGCCTTCTGAGCAGCTCCGTTGCAATGCCATCCCTCATGCACGGTAGGCTGTTCTCCTGGTTGCTAGCGATACTGGCAGGCAATGGGATGAAACATAGAAAGATAGAAGACTGACGGCAGAAAAAGACCTCATGATCCATCTAGTCTGCCCTTATACTATTTCCTGTATTTTATATTACAATGGATATATGTTTATCCCAGGCATGTTTAAATTCAGTTACTGTGGATTTACCAACCACGTCTGCTGGAAGTTTGTTCCAAGGATCTACTACTCTTTCAGTAAAATAATATTTTCTCACGTTGCTTTTGATCTTTCCCCCAACTAACTTCAGATTGTGTCCCCTTGTTCTTGTGTTCACTTTCCTATTAAAAACACTTCCTTCCTGAACCTTATTTAACCCTTTAACATATTTAAATGTTTCGATCATGTCCCCCCTTTTCCTTCTGTCCTCCTGAAGAACAGGACAGAGACAGGGGCAACGGGACTTCTTCAGGCTTCTTTTTCAGCCGATGGTTTATGGTACTTTTTGGCAAGCCGCCACTGCTGGCCTTGTTCCAGCTGGCAAAGCAACTTCTTGTGCCAAAAAAGAGGCAGTGGCTGCAGGCTTCTTGTGCTAAAAACCACAGGCTGAAAAAGAGTCCTGAAGTCCCATCACTGCTGCCGCCACCTGTGCTTCTCACCAGCTGCAAATTCATTTCATTTCATTTCATTTATTGGATTTATATGCCGCCCCTCTCCGAAAACTCGGGGCGGCTAACAACAGTCATAAACAATATACAGTAAAAATCCAATACTAAAAACTAACTTAAAACCCCCTAATGTATAAAACCAACATACGTACAAACATACCATACATACAGTTGTATCAGCCTAGGGGGAGAAGAGGTCTTAATTCCCCCATGCCTGGCGGCAGAGGTGGGTTTTGAGTAGCTTACGAAAGGCAAGGAGGGTAGGGGCAATTCTAATCTCTGGGGGGAGTTGGTTCCAGAGGGCCGGGGCCGCCACAGAGAAGGCTCTTCTCCTGGGTCCCGCCAAGTGGCATTGTTTCGTTGACGGGACCCGGAGAAGACCCACTCTGTGGGACCTAACTGGCCGCTGGGATTCGTGCGGCAGAAGGCGGTTCCTGAGATAATCTGGTCCGGTGCCATGAAGGGCTTTATAGGTCATAACCAACACTTTGAATTCTGACCGGAAACTGATCGGCAGCCAATGCAGACTGCGGAGTGTTGGTGTAACATGGGCATATTTGGGAAAGCCCATGATAGCTCTCGCAGCTGCATTCTGCACGATCTGAAGTTTCCGAACACTTTTCAAAGGTAGCCCCATGTAGAGAGCGTTACAGTAGTCGAGCCTCGAGGTGATAAGGGCATGAGTGACTGTGAGCAGTGACTCCCGGTCCAAATAGGGTCGCAACTGATGCACCAGGCGAACCTGGGCAAACGCCCCCCTCGCCACAGCTGAAAGGTGTTTCTCTAATGTGAGCTGTGGATCGAGGAGGACGCCCAAGTTGCGAACCCTCTCTGAGGGGGTCAATGTTTCTCCCCCCAGGGTGATGGACGGACAGATGGAATTGTCCTTGGGAGGCAAGACCCACAGCCACTCCGTCTTGTCTGGATTGAGTTTGAGTTTGTTGACACCCATCCAGGCCCCAACAGCCTCCAGGCACCGGCACATCACTTCCGCTGCTTCGTTGACTGGACATGGGGTGGAGATGTATAACTGGGTATCATCGGCATATTGATGATACCTCACCCCATGCCCTTGGATGATCTCACCCAGCGGTTTCATGTAGATGTTAAATAGCAGGGGGGAGAGGACCGACCCCTGAGGCACCCCACAAGGGAGAAACCTAGAGGTCGACCTCTGACCCCCCACTAACACCGACTGCGACCGACCGGAGAGGTAGGAGGAGAACCACTGGAGAACAGTGCCTCCCACTCCCAACCCCTCCAGCCGGCGCAGAAGGATACCATGGTCGATGGTATCGAAAGCCGCTGAGAGGTCAAGAAGCACCAGGACAGAGGACAAACCCCTGTCCCGGGCCCGCCAGAGATCATCCATCAACGCGACCAAAGCAGTTTCCGTGCTGTATCCGGGCCTGAAACCCGACTGCTGGGGACCTAGATAATCGGCTTCTTCCAAGGACCGCTGGAGCTGGAGTGCCACCACCTTCTCGACAACCTTCCCCATGAAGGGAAGGTTGGAGACTGGACGGTAGTTATTGAGTACGGCTGGGTCCAGGGAAGGCTTCTTGAGGAGGGGGCGCACGAGCGCTTCTTTATAGAGTGTTGGAAAGACTCCCCTCCCCAAGGAAGCGTTGGTAATCTCCTGGGCCCAGCTCCGTGTCACCTCTCGGCTGGCCGAAACCAACGAAGAGGGACACGGATCCAGTGAACAGGTGGCAGAACTCACAGCTCCAATGGCCTTGTCCACTTCATCAGGTGTTACCAAGTCAAACTCCTCCCAGACAGATGGACAAAGACGTTTAGCCCCAGTCACCTCGACTGACTCGTTGTCAGTCGACTCTGTTTTACAATTGGAGTCGAGATCGGCCCGGATCCGAGCGATTTTATCAGCGAAAAACGTGTTAAAGTCCTCGGCACTACTCTGTAAGGGCTCCCCAAATGTGTACTCCATTGCCTGACAGTGCATGAGTGGGTTGCACCCCATTGAGAATGGTCTGCTACGCCAGAGGGACAGCATTGCAATGGAGCTGCTCTGAAGGCAGTTGGACTGCAGCGTTTCTTTAAGGTAATTCGACGTAGAGGGGAGGGGGCACCATAAAAGAATAGGCCGCAGCAGCTGCCTTTTCTGCCATTTCTGTGAGCATGGCTTAGTGGGCGTGGCTTGGTGGGGATCATGTGACTGAGTGGGTGTGGTCAACTCAATGTCACTCACAGCAAGGTGCTGCCCCACCAAGCCATGTCCATCAAGCCACGCCCACAAAAACCAGTAGTAGAAAAATTTGAATCCCATCACTGGTCCTGTTACATGGAAGAGCCTGTAGCAAATGGTTTGAAGTTATCTAGTGAGCTTCCTGACTAGTTTGGCAATGTGACCACAAGCCCACATTGATTCATTGAGCGTACAAATGTAATATACAGTTGTGGTGTATCACATTATGAGAGAGAGTTTGCTCTGCCTACCGTTGTAAGCTGAATAAATATTACAAAACTGTGATCCAAAATTGTCCTGGAATTTCATCAAGTAAGGAATTGGAGAACACATAAGAATATTGTATTTCCTGCAGTGGGCCACAATTTATCAATTTGGCTTATGCCACAGGGAATTATAAAAAAGAATCTGCACACTTTTCATCAATTCTCCTCCAGAAATAATGTCATTGTGGTTCCTTTTGTCACAGGTGCGCATGTGATTTCCACTGACTTGCCTGAAGTGCTAGGAAACCTTCAGTACAATCTTGCCAGAAACACAAAACTGAAATGCAAACATGAGCCTCAGGTGAAAGCTTTGGTCTGGGGAGTGGACCTGCAGAAGAATTTCCCCAGATCTTCATCTCAATTTGACTACATATTGGCTGCTGATGTTGTGTACAACCACCCTCACCTGGAGGAGCTGCTCCTAACCTTTGATCATTTGTGTATGGATAATACCACCATCATCTGGGCCATGCGGTTCAGACTGGAAAGTGAAAACTGGTTTATGGACCAATTCAAAGAAATGTTCCATCTGGAAGTGATTTCTGATTTTCCTAGTTTAAATATAACCCTGTTTAGAGCAAAGAGGAGGCCAAAACAATTCAAATGAGTGCATCTTGCCTGTTATTAATAATTAGCTGGTTTAATAGAAAAGAATGGAATTATTTATTGGCCAAATGTGTTTGGACAGTCAAGGAATCTGTCTCCAGTGCATAAACTCTGTTTCCCCCAAAATAAGACATTCCCTGATAATAAACCCAATCGGGCTTTTGAGTGCACGGCAATAAGGCCAAGCATTTATTTCAAAGTTCAAAAAAAATATAAGACAAGGTCTTATTTTGGGGGAAACACAGTACATTCAAACAACAAATCATTATCATAAATTAAAAAATACAATCAATATAAATCATACAACATTCTATGGTAGTCATAGGTTACTAAATAAGCAATCAACATAAATCCTAAAATTTAGGAAAGTTATGTAAAGCTAAGGAAATATGTAATACCGTATCAAAATCAGGCAAGTTAGTTTGCTTGATTTTCCAGTTCTGAATGTGCAAAGTTGCTGGAGTACTCAAATATTTCATTTCTTATCAACATATGTTTGGTTTTATTATAAGAGGTTTTAGTTGTTTTATTAATTGCATTTCTACATACTGTTTTTATCATTGTTGTTAGCTGCCCCGAGTCTGTGGAGAGGGGCGGCATACAAATCCAATAAATAATAATAATAATAATAATAATTTCAGTTCAGCAAATTCGGGCTACTGAGATGATTATTATTAAACTAAAATTCAGTGGCATGCTTTTATATGAATAGTTATGAGCTGCCAGGTTAACCCTACACTCTTAATTGACATTTTGATTATTCAGGTTAACCTGCTGTGATAGAGAGAGGTGGTTGCTTCAGGCAACACATATTGTGGGTGCAGAAAAGTGGGCGACATGGTACAGCATAGAGTTACAGCATGTGTTGTTAGTTCTGATAAATGGTATTCCGTCGTAATGCCTTAGGAAGATTCAGCTGCCTGTGTTATCACGTTTATTTATTAATTAAATTTATATGCAAAGCTTGTCATGTTTCCTGGAAAGTAGTAAGGAGTAATGGCTAATTCCCATTAAGTAATAACCAGGACTGAATTTTAATAGTTGTAATTATAGTGGCTGTCAGGAATTGGGATGTATTGAAAAAATGAACACCCTTCTAAAACTTCGTGTTTGCTTTAATAAAGGGGATGAAATTTAATTATCATATTGGCTCATATTCCTCTGTTTTCAACTTCTTCACACTCATCATTAAAACTAAGACACAGGTAGGTTCAGATTTGTGGATTCAACACAGGAGACCGGATTCCATAACAGCTCTTTATTTCTTGAACAAGCTAACACAACAAGTTAACACAACCATCAAGCCCCATCTGACAGCTTGCCTTTTTATAGGGGCTGTCAGATATCACAGCCAATGGCAGTCCAGCATTTTCCCGCCTGAATGCTGGACCTGAGTGAAAACATCTATTTAACTGTTACAACATAAGAGCTTCAGTGATGAGCACCAAAACCTCTGAAGGCAAGTTATTCCATTGGGGAGTGAGCGCACACCACCCACATTCTGGGAGTGCCGATGTTGTGGTTAGCTCTGGCCCAGCTCCTGCCCCAAGGACTGTGGATGTGGGGGAGACATCCACATGCTGCAGGCCTGTTTTGCCCCCGGTGGAATCTGCTGATGAAGGCTCCTCTTGCCAAGAAGACATGAGTGACAGGGAGGAGGAGAGTGTGGCAGACAGCTCAGAAGGAGATCAATTATCTAGCTCCTCCTTGGATTCAGAACAAGAGTTAATGATACAGCCACGCATGCGGAGAGCGATGCATAGGCAACAACAACTGAGAGATTATTATCAAAGAAAATGAGGCCACCTGTGGTTGGGTGGGGCTGTGGTAATTAGTGAGGCTGCTATAAAGAGCAGCCTGTGGGTTTGGCCATTGTGGAGGATTATCTGATCGTTGTGTTTTGTGACTGCTTTACTGACTTTGACCTTTTGTGTGCTGATTTCCCCCCGCTTTGAAACTAAACCAGAGTAAAGTATGTTTCACTTTGTGAAAGAAGAAGGACTGTGAATTGCCTCACAGCTGCAAGATAAGTATCACAGAACTAATAAGGGACTTGTACAAATTACCAGTTTGTTTGGAGACGAGTGCTCTTTGCTATACCAAAAGAGGGCTTAGGTTAAGTGAATTTTCATTATAAAGAACATTGTTTTGAATTTTCAAACGTGTGTGTGTGTCTGAAATTTGTACCTGTGAATTTTTAGGAGGAGTCTACCAGAGAGCCCGACAGAACAGCAGAGTGATGGTGACCCATCACTGCCGACGACTCACAGGCACGAGCGAACCAGGAGCATTTCATCCCTGGGAACAATTAATAAATATTTTGAATAGCAGACCTTGAAATCTTTCAGTCTGATTCTGTGACTCTCTTTCATATCTAGAGAAAGATATGAATAACAATAGTAACAATAGTATTTTTGAGTAACAATAGTATTTTTAAATACAATTTTCAAAATCTTATTGACCCGACAAGTGCTGTACAGAGTGGTACTGTTTTTTAGGACACTGTAACATGACTCACATGCATTATAAAGAAACATTATAACAATTCTCCATAGAAAAGGCACAAGTAAAATGTGTTTAGGTAACCATCTGATGGATGTCCCAGGCTCTGGTTTTGTTGCTGGCAACAAATTCAGCCTTGAAGTTCAGTGCATTGCTTCATTTTGCTTCGATCCAACACCAGGTGGCAGCACAGATATACAATTTCTTGCACAAAAACTACCGGTAATCTGTATACATAATAAAATCTATTCCTTAAGCATGAAAGTTAGGACAATTGGAAAGATTAGATTAGATTAGATTTATTGGATTTATATGCCGCCACTCTCCGCAAACTCGGGGCGGCTCACAACAATAATAAAAACAGTACATAGTAACAAATCCAATACCCACCAATCTAATTACAATTTTAAGTTAGAAAATTCATAAAACAATCCCAATATATATAAAAACCAGGCACACAGTCAATCAATCAAACGGCAAAACAACATGGGCAAGGGGGAGATGATTTAGTTCCCCCATGCCTGACGACAGAGGTGGGTTTTAAGGAGTTTACGAAAGGCAGGGAGGGTGGGGGCAATCCTAATCTCAGGGGGGAGCTGGTTCCAGAGGGTCAGAGCCCCCACAGAGATGGCTCTTCCCCTGGGTCCCGCCAGATGACATTGTTTAGTCGACGGGACCCGAAGAAGGCCGACTCTGTGGGACCTAACCGGTCGCTGGGATTTGTGCGGCAGGAGGCGGTCCTGGAGATATTCTGGTCCGGTGCCATGAAGGGCTTTATAGGTCATAACCAACACTTTGAATTGTGACCAGAAACTGATCGGCAGCCAATGCAGACTGCGGAGTGTTGGAGTAACATGGGCATACTTAGAGAAGCCCATAATTGCTCTCGCAGCTGCATTCTGCACGATCTGAAGTTTCCGAACACTTTTCAAACGTAGCCCCATGTAGAGAGCGTTACAGTAGTCGAGCCTCGAGGTGATGAGGGCATGAGTGAAAGTGTTTCTTGATAATATGACTTAAGTTATTTTAATATGTATGTGTCCAGATAGACCTTCTTCCATTTTCTGGGTCTTTACAGCTCTATTTGCAAAGATGTTTTGACCTTGTGCCGTGACATCTAGCCAATCCTGGTCAAACAGGTCACACCCAGGGGTGGGCAGCAGGCAGGACGGGGTGGAACGCAGTTCCACAGGCAGAAATGATCCAGCTGATCGGCGGCTGTCATTTCCTGGATTACTGGTCTGGGCTCAGCTCTCCTTCCCCCCCCCCCGTGCTGCTGCTGTTGTGTCTGCGCTTCTTGATTTTTTCCTCCTTCCTCCTTCCTGGCCTCGGACGAGCTTCCCTCTCTCCTGCCTGGCTCCCCTCCAGCCTCACGCGGCCACCTCCCGCCTGAGGTGCAAGCCGAAGGCGTGGGTGGAAGCGGCGCTGGCAGCATTTATGCTTTTGGCCACACCCATTTGCTTAGCTGCCCAAACTCATATGCATACACACCATTCATACAGTTTGGCCATGTAAGATGTACAATTCATGGCCCCAAGGCCTGCCTGCAAAGCCACGTCTTCATGGCCTAACGGAAGACCAGTAGGGTGGGAGCAGTACATACTAGGGCAGTCCTTCGCCATTTAACCAAGAGTTCCAGTAAGTGAAAGAATTCTTTCCTCATAGCAATAGCGCTGAGGCTTATACAGTGGAACCCCGACATAAGAGCTGCTCTACTTAAGAGCAACTCGAGATAAGAGCTGGGAGGGGAGAGATATTTTTGTTCTACTTACAAGCCCAAATTCGAGATACAAGCGCCAAGGAGCTGTCTCCTGAAGCCAAATGCTAACTTCCGCGTTCGGCTTCAGGAGACAGCTGCGAAGCGGCGCGCGTGTTTTAAAAGGTTGCAGCCGGCCTGGGGGGCTCGGGGGGGTGCTTGCAGCTTTCTTTCTTGCTCTTTTTCTTTCTCTCTTTTACCTTCCCTTCCTCTATTTCTTCTTTTCTTTCTCCTTCCCACCTTCTTCCCTCCCTCCCTCCCTTCACTCATTCCTCTCTTACTCTCCCCTTTCATAAGTTTCCTTGCTTCCTTCCTCTGTTCCTGTCCCTTCCCCCTTTCTTTCTTTCTTGCTCTTTTTCTTTCTCTCTTTTACCTTCCCTTCCTCTATTTCTTCTTTTCTTTCTCCTTCCCACCTTCTTCCCTCCCTCCCTCCCTTCACTCATTCCTCTCTTACTCTCCCCTTTCATAAGTTTCCTTGCTTCCTTCCTCTGTTCCTGTCCCTTCCCTCTTTCCTTCCTTCCTTCCCACCCTCCGTCCATTCATTCACCCATTCCTCTCTTGATCGCTTAAAGCCGGTCCCTGGTGCAAAAAGGGTTGGGGACCTCTGTCCTACAGGATTGGGTGGCAGAGAAGTTGAACATATGTAAATTTAAAAGTTTAAGAAAGTTTACAAGTTAAGTGAAAGAAACTTCATTATTCATTTATATGTACATGTACATTTCTTCATTAAAAACATGTCTTTCTGCATAATTTAGACTAACTTTGTGAGTTTTTTGAGGGCTGGAACCAATTAAAATTATTTACATTAATTCCTATGGGGAAAAGTCGTTCGAGATAAGAGCTGCTCGACTTAAGAGCCCAGGTCCGGAACGAATTAAACTCGTATCTCGAGGTACCACTGTATACCGCTTCATAGTGCTTTTACATCCTCCCTAAGCCAGTGATTTTCAACCTTTTTTGAGCCGCGGCACATTTTTAATATTTACGAAACCCTGGGGCACATTGAGCGGGGGGGGGGAGGGGGGGGGCTAAAAAAAAGTTTGGACAATAAAATTCTCTCTCTTTTCCTCCCTTTTGCTCTATTTTTCTCTCCCTCCCTCTTTCTCTCCCTTCCTTCTTTCTCTCTCCATCTCTCTTTCTTTCTCTTCCTTCCTTCCTCCCTCTCTTTTTGCTCTTTCTCTCTCCCTCCCTCCTTCCATGTCTTTCTCTCTCTCTCCTTCCCTCCCTCTCTTTCTCTCTCTTGCTTTTTTTCTCTTTCTCTCTCTCTTGCTTTCTTTCTCTTGTTCTCTCTCTCTCTCTCTTGCTTTCTCTTTCTCTCTTGTTCTCTTTCTCTCTCTTGTTTTCTTTCTCTCTCTCTCTTGCTTTCTTTCTTTCTTTCTCTCTTGCTTTCTTTCTCTCTCTGAGCTTCGCAGCACACCTGACCATGTCTCACGGCACACTAGTGTGCCGCGGCACACTGGTTGAAAAACACTGCCCTAAGCAATTTACTGAGTCAGCCTATTGCCCCTAACAATCTGGGTCCTCATATTACCAGTCTCCGAAGAATGCAAGGCTGAGTCAGCCTGGAGCCTGGTGAGATTTGAACTGATGACCTGCAGCTAGCAGTCAGTTGAAGTAGCCTGCACTCTAAACACTGTGCCACTTCATCCTTCCCTTTTTTCCCTAGCTTTCTTCCTTTTGTCTCCCATGAAGAACAGGAGGCTGCACAAGCCTGAAGCTGAACTGATCACTTTGCATAGTATTTTAGTAGCCGATGTTTGTCTTAATCAGCAACTGTGAGGAGTAATCTTCAAAGAGACACTCAATACATTACACGAGGGGAGGTCAGTTGGCAATGTCTGTTCAATGGGAAAAGGAACAAATCACCAATTTGAAGTCGGAGCAAGTTTTCAAGCTTGGGAGCACCCTGCTGGGAGATTACTTAAGAAGCTGAAGGTCAAGGATCTTGGGATAAGAATGGCATGGACTCACTTTATACAAAATGCAAAGAATTAATCTCTTATAAAAGAGGTGAACAATCCGTCTTTGACCCCCTTTAACAGAGGGAAGATCGGCTGAGTGCAACACAGTGGGTAGACGTATGTTTGTACCATCTGTTTTTTTTTCTTCCAAGCTACAAGAAAAGATGAGAGCACTTAGCAGAAAAGTGGCCTGATTCCTTTGGAAGGAAGGATTTGGAATTACTCCAAAGACTATATATGGAACTAGTTAAGAAGTTTAACTTTTAAAGTCTTGAAACTCTGGATAATGACCTATTGTAGTAATCTTGCAGTCATAAGTGCAAGTTTGCAATCTTATAAGAGCTAGTCTGGTCTAGTGGCTAAGGCAACAGGCTAGGAGCCACAAGATGTGAGTTCTAATCCAGTGAACGGCTGCAAAATATTTTACTACCAAACTGTGGTTGTGGCTTATTTTGTAGGTGTGGCTTGCCAGCCATGTGACCATGTGGGAGTGGCTTGATGATCATGTAACTGGGGGGTTTGCTTAAAGGTTTATTTATTTATTTATTTATTTTGTCCAATACACAATAATACACAATGAAGGTAATAGAGGACTCCTTCGAGGAAATAGAATTAGAGAAAGAATAGAAGAGAGAGTATAGGATAAAATAATCAATGAGAGAATAGAAGATACAGTAGTACCTCTAGATACGAGTTTAATTCGTTCCAGAAGGGAGCTTGTATGTCGAACAACTTGTATTTGGAACAAATGGCTTTAAACTTTGTTTTTCCCCTCCGAGATAACCAGAAGCAAAGATTCTTGCGCCACCTAGTGGACGCTGGGCTCGTATCCCGAATTTGAGCTCGGGTCTCGAAAAGAAATTTCTCTCCCCTCGTGGCTCGTATCTTGGAATACTCGCATGTGGAGCAGCTCGTATCTAGAGGTACTACTGTATTGGGATAGAAGAGAAGATATATGGGATATAGGAGAGACAATAGGATAGGGGTCGGAAGGCACTCTAGTGCACTTATGCATGCAACTTACTGACCTCTTAGGAATCTGGAGAGGTCAACCGTGGACAGTCTAAGGGTGAAATGTCATGTGACTGGCTTAAAGGTGGCAGCTTGACGTCACTCAGATCGAGGGTTTGGGTTAGAATTGGACATTCAGTTATGAGGCCACTGCCATATGCCCATAGACATTTTACTTATAATTATGTAGACCGTGTATATATGTTTACTTCAGTGATGGGTTCTAAATTAGATCACCATCGGTTCGCCCATGTGCATGCGCAGAAGTGTCCCAGATGGGTAGGTGGAAACTCCTGCTGCTGCCACTACTAGCTTTAGGAACTGGTCCAAATTGGGAGCGACCCGCCACTGGTTTGTTTATCTTCTGTAATAATAATAATAATAATAATAATAATAATAATAATAATAATAATTATTATTATTATTATTATTATTATTATTTATTGGATTTGTATGCCGCCCCTGTCCGCAGACTCGGGGCGTCATGTTCTCTTCATATGCTAAATAAATAAAAAAAACATCTTGAATTATTTATACAAATAATAAAGATGGGATATAGACCAAGTACCATTTTCCTGTTGGATAGAGGTCAGTTTACTGGGAAGCAGATTTGCATGTCCCATAAACATACTTATATACTGAGTGTTTGCACTGAAGATAGTCAGAAGAACTGTGAAAAAAATATTTCCATTTATTTGGACTGGTTCAAGCTATTTGCTCTTCTTAACTCACTGCTAAACTGACTTTGCTGACAGGAGAACAAGAACTCAGTCTCTGAAGTAGTGGTGAAACTTTAGGCAGGTGGCAGAATGCATGATCAGAAGACCAGCCTTTTTCTATTGACAATTACATGAATTTTGAGCAGTTGTTTTTTGGTGCTTTACATTTCTTCATGCCATTTATAAATTGCTTTAATCTCAGAGACTCTGGCAGATTGTCTACCTCCCTTCCTATCTACCTGGGATATCCTATTGTATATAGTATTGCAATATGATTTATCGTCATTCAAAGATGATTCAATCAAACCATTTCTTCAAATTAAATCTTTGAGTTAGAGTACTGAGTTCGCTTGCTTGGTTAATTAAAGCAGGACTCTCTGAATCAATTGGGAGATTCAATGGACCTTTCTGAATGGGCAAATACTTTCATTAAATTGTTGTATTAATTGATTGACATTTTGAATCAAGGGTTTGATTGGACTTGAATTGTAAGATTGAATCATATATTCCAATGGGAGCTTGGTTTATACAGTCCTAATAAATAGTCCAGCAAGAAATAACCGTGAAATAATTGAAAGTGAAATTGGTAGCAACCTTCCCATCTTTTATAAAGGTTTGAACTGATTTCATTATATACGAGGGTCTCCCAGAAAGTAATGCACCACATTTTTTTCCTTCAACAATTATTTATTAAACACAATGAAACGTACACACAAGAAAGAATGATGTTTCTTCCACACTCCCTATTTTTCCATGTAATCTTCATATCGTTCTATGGCCTTCCTCCAGTGAGACACAAGGTTGTGTATGCCCTGTCGGTGCCACTCCTTGTTCTGATCACAAAGCATTGTGTGAATCACCTCTTCATCATCCTCAAATGTCTTCCGCGAGTGGCATCCTTTATTGGCACAAACAAGTGGAAGTCTGAGGGAGCTAGGTAGGGAAATGTTCCCAACAGTTTCTTTCTCCCCAATGAGAAATTCAATGATGATACACTGCTTGTAACATACATCACTTACAGATGTCATTTTGAAACATTGCTGCAGCTACATTATCTGTCTGAAGAAATGCAAAATTTACACCCGCACTCCTGACAACTCAAATAATGTAGATCTAAAGGTTTGCATTTGTACCATTATTGTAGGCTGAGAAAAAAAATGTGGTGCATTATTTTCTGGGCGACCATACTAGATTTTCATTGGTGTGCAATTTATATGTGCCCTCTACTAGGAATTGCTTGCGCTTTGTGCTGTATGATTGCATGATGTGTTCTCTACTATAAATAGTGTGGCATCCAGTGCAGTTGGGTTTTGTCACATTGTCACTTTGCATTTGATTATGCATTGGTGGATTTGGCTGTCATGCCACTTCAGACTATAAATTTAAGTTAATACTAAAATTAAAAATGCTGTATCAGAAATCTGGGACAATTGTAGCAAGCCACACCTTCATGTTATTATTATTATAATTATTTATTGGATTTGTATGCCGCCCCTCTCTGTAGACTCGGGGCGGCTAACAACAATGATAAAAATAGCATGTGACAATCCAATAATAAAACCACTAAAAACCCTTATTATAAAAACCAAACATACACACAAACATACCATGCATAACTTGTAATGGCCTAGGGGGAAGGAATATCTCAACTCTCCCATGCCTGGCAGTATAAATGAGTCTTGAGTAGTTTATGAAAGACAGTGAGGGTGGGGGCAATTCTAATCTCCGGGGGGGAGTTGGTTCCAGAGGGCCGGGGCCGCCACTGAGAAGGCTCTTCCCCTGGGGCCCACCAAACAACATTGTTTAGCATTTTGCATGAAAGATAAGAAATGAAGCTACAGTGGCTAATGAAATCATATGAGGGTCACACAGAAAGTAATGCACCCATTTTTAAAAATCAGCCTACATTAATGGCACAAATGCGAAACTTTAGATATATATTATTTGAATTGTCAGGAGTCTGTGTGTAAATTTTGCATTTCTTCAGACAGCTAGCGTAGCTGCAGTAGTCTTTCAAAATGGCATCTGTAAGTGATGTACATTACAAGCAGCATGTCATCATTGAATTTCTCACTGCGGAGAAAGAAAATGTTGGGAACATTCACATACGTTTGTGTACAGTTTATGGAGAATCTGCAGTCTACAGAAATATGGTTAGTCGCTGGCCACAGAGGGTGAGACCATTAGAGGTGATTTGCACAGTGCAGAAATGGCTTCGTGACTAGAACAAGGAGTTGTACTGACAGGGCATACACACCCTTGTGTCTCGCTGGAGGAAGGTCATAGAACGGGACGGAGATTACATTGAAAAATAGGGAGCGTAGAAGAAACAAACATTCTTTCTTGTGTGTAAGTTTCATTGTGTTCAATAAATAATTGTTGGAGAAAAATTTTTGATGTGTTACTTTCTGGGTGACCGTCGTACAAACACCACACATCGTGGTTTCACCCTGAATGCCACCAAAAAAGTGCATGATTTTGTGTTTGCAGAATTGTTCATCAAGATAGGTCTAGGATCTTATAAGGACAGAACTTATTCTGTCCGAGGCACTATTGTACAATTTGTTCAATGGTTCTGCTATCAAGATTTTTTTTAAAAAAGAAGAGACTTTATGATCTTGTTAATCTCCTGGCAATGTTTCAATGTACAGTGATACCTTGTCTTACAAACTTAATTGGTTCTGGGATGAAGTTCTTAAGGTGAAAAGTTTGTAAGATGAAACAATGTTTCCCATAGGAATCAATGGAAAAGCAATTAATGCGTGCAAGCCCAAAATTCACCCCTTTTGGCAGCCGAAGTGCCTGTTTTTGCGCTGCTTGGATTTCCCTGAGGTTCCCCTCCATAGGAAACCCCACCTCTGGACTTCAGTGTTTTTGCGATGCTGCAGGGGAATCCCAGCAGGGGAATCCCACTTCGCTGGCAATGGAAGTCCGGAAGTGGGGTTTCCCAGCGAAGGGAGCATCAGTGAAATCACAGCATTGCAAAAACACCGAAGTCCTCAAAACCCCACCTCTGGACCTCTGTGTTTCTGCAATGCTGCAATTTCGCTGAGGCTCCCCTCGCTGGGAAACCCCACCTCTGGACTTCGGTTGCCAGCGAAGCACTCATTTTTGCGCTGCTGGTATTCCCCTGCAGCATCACAAAAACATGGAAGTCCAGAGGTGGGGTTTCCCATGGAGGGGAGCCTCAGGGGAATCCCAGCAGCGCAAAAACGGGTGCTTCGCTGGCAACGGAAGTCCGGAGGTGGAACATCCCAGCAGCGGTGGTGGGTTTGTAAGGTGAAAATAGTTTGTAAGAAGAGGCAAAAAAATCTTAAACCCCGGGTTTGTATCTCAAAAAGTTTGTATGATGAGGCGTTTGTAAGATGAGGTATCACTGTATTTATATTTGATTTAGCTGGCATGGTGGTACATCTTTGGCTTTATCAGGCATCAGTGAGTGTTCCATTTGTTGACATCTGGATTCCACGGTGTGAAAAATAGAGCAATTTTTCTCATTACAGCATTTTGTTTAAACGCTTAAAGTCGAACTATGCCCACAATAATTTTTGAAACTCATTGTGTCCATATTGACGTGGAGTGGGGGTCTTTTTGTTGTCGTTCTTTCTGGCAAAGATAATTATAATTATGCACATTCTGCTCAATCGTTTCCACTTGAGGAGCTCTTCCTCATGGCTGCATTCATATTCGTGCCTCTTGTCCATGTGTTGGCAGAATAGTATGCCTTCATTAATTGAGCTCCATTCTGCATGAGGGATGAAGCTGGTGACTAGGATAAAGCAAATAGGTAGACTTTCCTGGCTGCTTTTTCCTCCTGTGTAGCATCACCTGACAGCAGGAAAAACAACCAATAATCACCGTCATGTATCTGTGATGGATGTGCTTGGGTGAATATGGATGGGTACCTAAGAGAAAGGATTTAGCTGCTTTTCAGTTTCTGAGTATCAAATTGCTGGTGCTGGGTGGGAATCTTCTGTTACACATCCTGTTTTGTCCTGCATCTTTTCTTTTCTTTACCAATCTGTGCCAGGATATTAAGTGGTTTTCCAGAAGACTATTACAGTTGTGTCCAGAAATAGCCCAAATGACAGCTTATCGATACGCTGGGAAGTGCTTTGGATTCTCTCTTTCTATTTCTTCCCACATCCTTCTTCTGTGCCAGTGACCTTCTACTCAGATTAAAGCAATGCTTCTCAAATAGTGGGGCAGGCCCCCCTGGGGGGGCATGGAGCGATGCCAGGGGGACGCATGACCACAGGGAACGTGGGGGGTTTTGCCGCAGGGAGTAGGGTTTTTTGCACTGAACAATAGCACAAAGCATGAGATATGAAGTACAGATAACAAACCCTTAAGAGACACCATGGTGAAATATTGAACAGGGATGAAAAGAAAGGAAGAGAGAGACGGAGATCATGAGACAAATGTAAGTCTCCCAAAAACTAAGATGAAGACATATTTGTTTGTGGTCTAGTTAGTGGCATACATTGATTTTTCCTCCTAGCTCATGATTTGCATCAATGCCATGCCCTGGAATTTCCACTCTTTCCTTTCACTTGTTATTTGGAAAATTTTAACAACCCCACTTTCTGTCTTCCTGTCTAAGTTCAAACTGTTAAGAGTTAGTATCTAGGTATATGCAGTAAGATGGAGTCGCTTTTCTCTTTATAACATGTCTCTTGCCTGTCTCTATATGTGTTAAAAATAAACCAACAAAGTTTTTGAACTTGGATGGATGTTTAAGCTAATTATTTCTCATTTGTTTTTGAACTTGAATGATTGTTGCTAATTATTTCCTATTTTAGGAGCAATTATTCTTCAAGGAGTAAATGTGCATGACACTTATTTCTCTAAAATATAGCTCACTCTGGCATCTTTTGACCCATATGTGAGCTCAACAGCAATAAATGGAAAAAACGTTTTCTTGTTTCTTCATTTTCTGTCCATAGATTTCCCCCCCCAAAATACTTGGAAAAAGTGTTGTATGTCTAATCTCTGGATTAATGTTCAACATTCAGTTTAGCATGTTGTATGTATAAAAATGGTAATGAATGAATGCGTTAGAGAAAGAAGAAAAAGGATAGTTGATGTTTTTATTAATTGCTTTCACTCTCATATTGTGATTTCTGTTTATTTTTAAAACTTCCATTCTGCCTTTCTCTGCCCATGTAGAGTTCATATATGCAATCTGGGTGTCAGCATTCCAAATAGCACCTGAGAAATGAAGACTTCGGCCTGAGTCTTCGGAGAGGGGCGGCATACAAATCTAAATAAACTAAACTAAATAAACTGACACTGGGTAATGTCTTGCTAATATCACTTTATCACGTTTTGCAGACATCCTTCTATTAAGCATATATAGAGGTGGTTGGACTTCCATACAAACCAAGATGCCACATTTATTATTATTATTGTTATTGTTATTGTTATTGTTACTGTTACTGTTGTTACTGTTGTTACTGTTGTTACTGTTGTTACTATTGTTACTATTGTTACTATTGTTACTATTGTTACTATTGTTACTATTGTTACTATTGTTACTATTGTTACTATTGTTACTGTTACTATTACTATTATTATTATTACTATTTATTAGATTTGTATGCCACCCTTCTCCGAAGACTCGGGGCGGCTCACAAGATATAGAAGATAACCAGGTAGGGGTTCCATCTTACCAGTGCGATGTGCACACAGCTATGGGTGACCGACGAGAAGATGTGAGCGTCCCAGCGAGATTTTGCTTCTGCGCATATGTGTGTTGTGGTTGGCTCTGGGCCAGCTCCTGCTCCAAGGGCTGTGGGTGTTGGTTTGGGAGAATCCTCACATTATCATAGACTGGTTTTACTGCCACAGCTTCGGACAGTAAAGCTTCTGTGTCAAGGGAAGATTCTGGAAGGGAAGATTCTGGGAGTGAAGTAGGATCGGATGATGGGGTAGTTACAGGCAGCCCATTAGCTAATTACCCCATTAGTGAATCATCATCATTAGGAAGAAGAGGGATTCATAGGAAGAAGAGGGATTCATAGATGCTCGCAGACGCAGGTTTATGACAAGGAGGGAACAACTGCGCAAGTATTACAGAAGATAAGTGAGAACACCTGTGGCTGGGGAAATTAGGCTAATGGGGCTGCTGATAAATTGCAAGCATGGTTGAGAGCGTGCATGGGAAATTATCCGTTTGGTGAGAGAGAAGTGTGGTTTGCTTTTGAACTGCTTCAGGATTTACAAGGACTTTTTTGAACAATTCACAGTTAAGTACAGCGTGAGGACTCTTGAAGGGGGGCGGCTGTGATGTCTTCACAGCTGCCTTTTATCTGCTCTGCTTTTGTTTTTGTTTTTCACAGCATTCCAGGCTCGTGGTTTGTGGGAGAGCACTTTGGGCTGTGTGTGTGTATCATATTTTGTTGTTGATAAACTGACTCTTTGTTTACTTTACAAGCGTGTGTGTTTGAATTTATACTTTGGACTTAATTGGGTCTCGTAACGTGAAGCTCGGCATAACAATGTGGAAGCAAAAAATTGCCAAACTTTTGTGCGCATTCTTGTCCCCTCACATGATTTTGCTTCCTGTGCATGCGCAGAAGCAAAATCTTGCCAGGACGTGCTGCCCGCCCACCGGTCATCTGGTACTACACGTGCATCGCCGGTTTTACTACTGATGCATAGTGTGGCCCGTACCGTCTAGCAACCCAATCCTGAATCTAGCAAACATTCAATGAGAGTCATATTGTTCTTTCAAGAACAACAGCTTTCTGGGAAGGGTACCATCTTGTTCCAGAAATAGGACCAAAGTTTTGTCTGGCGTACCACTCATCCACAGAGGCCTAGAATGGTTTTATCAATAGCAATAGCACTTTAGACTGATATTCCACTCTACAGTACTTTTACAGCACTCTCTGAGTGAATGTCTGTTGAGATTCTCAGTCACCAAGTTCATAATTGTCTCTGGACTGTTTTTCCTTGAGAAGAAAAAGACATTTTGCTTTTCACTCAAGAAGGTTCATCCCCTTCTTCCAAGAAGATTCCACAACCGTTTGTACTCTGATTCAGGTGACCCTAAAGGCACAGATAATGGGGCTTCAGAGGCTCTCAGAGATGAGTAGATGACTACAAAGAAATACAATCCTTTCATTCTCACCCCACAGTCAGAATCTATCCTTCCATTCTCACCCCCCCACCCCATCCAGTCACAACTGATAAAACGTCTTGGATGAGAAGCAAAACTACTAGAAACATAGAAACATAGAAGTCTGACGGCAGAAAAAGACCTCATGGTCCATCTAGTCTGCCCTTATACTATTTTCTGTATTTTATCTTAGGTTGGATATATGTTTATCCCAGGCATGTTTAAATTCAGTTACTGTGGATTTATCTACCACATCTGCTGGAAGTTTGTTCCAAGGATCTACTACTCTTTAAGTAAAATAATATTTTCTCATGTTGCTTTTGATCTTTCCCCCAACTAACTTCAGATTGTGTCCCCTTGTTCTTGTGTTCACTTTCCTATTAAAAACACTTCCCTCCTGGACCTTATTTAACCCTTTAATATATTTAAATGTTTCGATCATGTCCCCCCTTTTCCTTCTGTCCTCCAGACTATACAGATTGAGTTCATTAAGTCTTTCCTGATACGTTTTATGGTTAAGACCTTCCACCATTCTTGTAGCCCGTCTTTGGACCCGTTCAATTTTGTCAATATCTTTTTGTAGGTGAGGTCTCCAGAACTGAACACAGTATTCCAAATGTGGTCTCACCAGCATTCTACTACTTCTACTTCTACTCCTTCACCTTCTCCTCTGTCTTCTTACCTTTCTCCCTCTTCTTCTTCTCTTCTTCCTCCTAATCACCACCACCATCTCCTCCTCCTCCTTGGAAAAACAGTCCAGTTGCCTTTTAGAAAGGCACATTTGAGACAGTCTTTGGGTGGCATGTCAACATCTTGCCACCAACAATCTGGGTCCTCATTTTACTGACCTCAGAAAGATGAAAGACTGAATAAGCCTTTAGCTCCATCAGGATTAAACACCAGACTGTGGGCAGAGTTAACCTGCAATCCTGCATTCTAACCACAGTGCCCCCAGGGCTCCTGCAAGGCTTTAGTATGAACACAGCACATGGATATTCTTAAATCAAACAGATGCCAGTAATATCACTCAGCTTCCCATGTCAGACAGCAGGAGATACACTCTGGCACAGCTATATATCTTATACAGCTTAACTTCCCAAATCAGAGAAAGGATTTTAATCTTAGCCCCATGTAATGCTCTCAGCACGTCTAGCTGGAAAATATAAAAAGATCCCATATTCACTAAGAGTATGTCTTTGCAGCTCAGGGCAGGTAGAAACTAGTGGACATATTTTTTTATATTGCTGTTTTTAAAACAGAACCTTGAACACACTAATTTCCCCATACCTGATTAGCAAAACAGGATACAACAATTATATCAACAACCGTACAAGCAATTTTTACTTTATATTTTCCAGATTGTTAATTTTAATTTCTACTTATTGCATATGTATAGCCTGAGTGAGCACTTTTGCATATTTGTTTTAACATGATCTTTTAGCTTTTTTTTTTTTGTTTATATTTTTCTTAATTATCCTGACATTGTCAATTTACTTTTGGATATTTTGGATATTTGAATTCCAATTTTCTTGTGCTAGTTAATGGCACAATGAAGTTAAGTTTTTACAGTATAATTGAGTCTCTTGTTTTGCAGAAAGTATTCTTGGTAGGATTAATTTGATGATAATTTAGAATACAGTGGACTTAAAATTTATTTTTAAAATAATTTTATTAAGATCTTTAATTATAATAAGTAAATTTATAGAAGAAAAGACAATGGAAAGAAAGAATAAAAATGAATGTGTATGTATGTATGTATGTATGTATGTATGTATGTATGCATGTATGTATGTACGTACATAGTATATATGTCTAGCTTCCATCATAACAAATATTTAATAACACATTTAATAACTCTTCACCCCTATGATGTTAAATAAAATCTCTTCATCCCTCTCCCTTCCCTTATGTATAAACAAATTGATAAAATATCAACCTTCAATCCTGGTGTCAGCAAAAAGTTCACAAAGGGTTGCCAGATCTTTAAAAAAGATTGCATTTTCACCTTGATCAAATAAACCAACTTTATATTCTTTCGTTTACTTCTAATAGTCTTAATCTTTAATTAAATTAAATATTCCCATTGGATTTGATTTTTTTTCAGTTCTAATCCCGTTGCACAGATTTCTTCAAGGCGTTAACAAGGCGTTAACAAGATTCTATTTTTTGATACACTGAAGAGTAAAACTTCTTCAATCAGTTCCTGCTGAATTGTCTTCATTCTTCATTGGCTTCAGTTCCCAAATTCTTGGGTCATACATTTCTGTGCCTAGCCAGTAACTTTCAAACACAACTCAGACAAAAATATCTTAAGAAACATTCACTGAATTTTGATGGCAGTGATGCTAGATCAGCTTCTGGATCAGGTTATTAAATGTTTTAAAGTAATTCAAAACATCTGTATGATCCTCTGGTGGCAAATTGTGTAGCAAAATCTGGAATCATCTCTTTGACATTGAAACCACTGTATATTCTATGATGAAAAGTCAAGAGGATGCTATAAAGCCCATCAAACATCAAAGTGGAAGATACAGATAATCCCCGGGTTACGTCGTCCCCAATGTACGATGTTTCATCATTACGACGACCCAGGGACAGCTTCAAAGCCACCACTGCCACCACCACCTCCATTCGGGTGAAGGAATTTCCTTGGTGGGTGGCGGCTTTGGAGATCCTGCAGAGATCCCCTCGCCCGAACGGAGGCAGCGGCGGCTTCAAGGGACCAACAGCTGGTCCTTCTCGGTGCTGCATTGCTGCAGCCTCTGAGGGTGCTGCCGCCGCCTCCATTCAGGCGAGGGGATCTCCGCGGTGGGCAGCCTCGGAGGCTACAGCAATGCAGCGCTGAGAAGGACCAGCTTCAAGGGACCAACAGCCGGTCCTTCTCGGCGCTGTGTTGCTGTAACCTTCAAGGCTGCCCACCACGGAGATCCGCTCGCCCGAACGGAGGCGGTGGTGGTGGCGGTGGCGACAGCCTCGGAGGCTGCAGCAACGCAGTGCCAAGAAGGACCGGCTGTTGGTTCCTTGAAGAAGATGCCTCTGCCGCCGCTGTTTAAGTCGGAATATTCATGTAAATCGGAATATTCCGACTTACACCAAACTCAGCTTACGACAGGCCATGGGAATGGATCCCCGTCATAAGTCAGGGACTACCTGTAGATGGTGTCCTTGTTGTCATTATAGGTATAATGTATTAATAATTGGACTTCTATGCCGCCCCTCTCCGAGGACTCAGATTATTATATGAAGCAGATTATAGTGGTTAACATGTGTAACCATGGCTTATTTGTGTGGGAGCCTCGTTGTGGGCTCCCATTGGCTGGCCTCTCAGTGAGGTAAATCTAAGGTGGTAACTTGCTGCCTCACTCATGCCTTTTTACGAATAAAGAATCATGGGTTTACTTGTGAGTCTCGGCTGACTACATTGCAATAGGAGATAATGCTTGGCAGAAATGGTTCATGATAAAACAGTGACATGGGGAAATGAATTATCTGAAATATATACTTTTCATGTAGATTAGTCTTGTGGCACAAGATATTGTTTGAAATAAATATAAGCAGAAGATCAGCAGAGGTTGATGTTGATATATTCAAAATAACAGAACAATTGGAGAAAGCAAAGTCGTACAGGTATACCTTATTTTGCAGACTTCCTCTTCTGGTTCTCATCTCACCTCCAAATGCTCGGATTTTGCCTCTTAAAACAGTGCTAGATAAAAAATAATCACAAAAAAACGCACTCGCTGTGATATTTTCCCCCTTTATTTTTCTGAGCAGTGAAGTAAGAGTTGACATTTAATCATTGTTTTATGTTCAGAGGCTCCGCAAAATGTGAGAGTTATAATTCCTTATCTTGTAAGGAAACTGGCATTTAATATATGTGCACAAGAATGATGATTGACCTCTTTCAACATCCTTTTGTGGTTTCGTGCATACATTTAATACTTCCTTACCAGTGGGGAATGTAGGCTTTTCAAGCTGAAGTTAATAACACAACTTCATTCCAGAGTGACACAGAGGACATAGTCAGGCTTTGCAATAGTTTTGTTATAACCTAGGTTCGTCCACGTCTTGGGATTTCATGAAGGTTTTTGCAGGCAATATAGCAGGGGGAAAAATAATTGCTTGCTCAGATAAGATGCCAGTATCAACTGTGAATGCAAGAAAACTTATATTTTCCATTTAGCTGTCTGCAAGTTATTTAGCGTTTTTGAACAAGGCAAGCTAAATGGTTCTTGCTCCACTGTTGATTTAATGGTGAATGGAGAGCTTAAAAAGGCCGGATCAGTCTCCAAATGATAAAGATTAGTATTTGTCCCTGGACATTAGATGGAGCCAGAGGACAACAACAGTATATACACAACTTATATGCTGGAGGGCATGACACCTAAATTTGTCAAGGGAAGGTTAGAGGAGATTGGACTGCGTTCAAGTCCCATACTGGTGCTGAATAGAGCATGAAGGTATATGCACCAATGCAAATGGAGCTTCTGTTAAAAAGTTGAAGGTGCTTCTGTTAAAAAGTTGAAGGAATGATCTATTACATTTCTTTTCATTTTTTGTTTTTGCAGTTATTCTGTTTGCAACATTCCAGGGAATCCCAACAGTGGCAGATACTGTCCCGTGCTTCTGAAATTCTGCAATATGGGCATAAATAATGCTTTAAAGAAAGTTTAACTAAGTTTTGGTTTGCTTTAATGGAGGGTTTTTAAAAAAGCAAAAAGCTTTTGTGGTTGATTTATTAAATAATAACCTTCAACGAATGCTGAAAAGGCTTGATCTCAATTTTATAAAAGTATATTACATTTGGGCATTTTGAGACTTCTTTTTTTTGGTTCTTGTGGGCTGCTTGGTGACAAATCTGATTTTTTTTTAAATTTTCCAAGCAGGAAGAAAGAGTTTGGTAAGGCACATAAGCAGAATGTAGAGGGGGAGAATAAACAAGGACTTAACAAAGGAATATGACATACCAAGCTTAGAAGGGAGTCACAATGTAAACAGATATTCTCCCAGGAGGATAAGCATCCTGTAAGCATGGAAGAGTTAGCAGCTGGAATTTTGACCTCACCTGGCTCTCTTCCCTTCTTAAATTACTTGAAAGAGTCCATCATTCTTAAGTAAACTTTCTCAGACTCCTAATGTTCAACGCTTTCATGAATTATTCAAACTGTGCTGAAATAAAATTAATAGTAATAAAATTGTTTCATTTTAGGTAGATGAGAGGGGAGCTACTTACTTTTACCCACCTTCTTCAAATGAATGGGTTTTTATTAAGAAGATTTATAGACAGGTGCACTGTCAGTTGTATTTTAATTAAGATATGATTGCTAACAGAGCGATTCAATAATGAGTGCTTTAAAGTCAAGTCTCCCTAGTGCAAGAGATAATACAGCTAACATTTCAGCTTTGATGTAAATCCAAGATGTGGTGGATGAATCTTCTGTCTCTGGTTCCTATTCAGTGTGTCACATTTTGATAATGATCAGGGCTCAGTTACCACTTTAATTTGAATTTTTCTGAGCAGTCAAGGGGATGATAGAACAAGCGTAGCCACCAGGGGTCACTATGGCACTTAGGTTTTTGTTAAAACATTTTGAAGTTGGTCCTTAGAAAGAGGCAGAAGAGGGTAAAAACAGAACAAATTCAATAAGCAATAAAAATAGAGTATTTGTCATAAACAATTATTTCTCTCATGTTACTGTGAACATGCAGGGTTTAAGGAGCTAAATATAAGCATAGATATATTTGCATGTGCCAGCTTCACTACATTTCAATAACAAATGAAATATATAGTGACCAGATACAGTAGTCCCTCGCTATACCGCGCTTCACCTACTGCGGCTTCACTTCATCGCAGGTTTTCAAGAAATATTAATGAGAAAAATCATTCGCGGATCTTCACTGGTTCGCGGGTTTCTGAGGAAGTCGATCGGCAGATTTAAACAGCCCACCGAACTCGATCGGCAGGTTTTTCAAAAAATATATATCTAAAATTGTAAATACTGTATTTAAATACTGTATCTAAAATAAATACTGTGTGGGAAGGGTTTATAAACACTTAAAACAATGAAAACTTACCAAACAATTACAATATAAATGTACTTAAATAAGTACTATCAATCGATAAATTCCCCATCGCGGATTTCACCTATCGCGGCCGGGTCTGGAACGTAACACCAGCGATAGGTGAGGGACTACTGTATACTGATTTGGATTGACATAAATTATAGTACAGTGGTCCCTCGATCATCGCGAGGGTTCCGTTCCAGGACCCCAAGCGATGATCGATTTTTTGCGAAGTAGCGGTGCGGAAGTAAAAACACCATCTGCGCATGCGCAGATGGTGTTTTTACTTCCACCGCCGCCCGCCCTTCGCCCGCCCACCCCGTTGCTCGTGCCTGGGGTTTCCCCGCGTGCGTGCCGCCTGCCCGCCCACGCTGTTGCTGGGGCCGCTTCCCAGCTGGGGAGCGGAGCTGGGGGTTCCCCAAGCGTGCGCGTGTTGCTGGGGCCGCTTCCCAGCTGGGGAGCGGAGCTGGGGTTTCCCCAAGCGCGCGCGCACCGCCCGCCCGCCCACGCTGTTGCTGGGGCCGCTTCCCAGCTGGGGAGCAGAGCTGGGGTGTCCCCGCGCGTGCCGCCCGCCCGCCCACGCCGTTGCTCGCGCTGCCGCTGGGGTCTTACCGGGGCAAGAGGGGGAAGACCCAGGGAAGCCGCCCAGCTTCCCAGCTGGGGAACTCCACCATCTACTCATGCGTGGCCATAGAAAAAAGGCACGCATGCGCAGATGGTGGAGTTTACTTCCGGGTTGAAAACTCGCGAAATAGCCCTTTCGCGATGCTCGAGGACGCGAAACTCGAGGGTTCACTGTATTTCTCTTTTTCCTCCTCCTGCCTCTGCTACAATTCCTTGTTGGTTTTCAAATATTAATAGCACCAGCAGCAGCAGCAATAACAACAACAACAACAACAACAACAACAACAACAGTATCAACTATTATTTTCAGAAAATTTTTAGTTTGTTGATTTCTCTTAATAGACAGGAGAGGCTATCTGTTGAATTTATAAGTGACACATATAGAAAAGCTCCATTTTTACAACCCTGTAATCCCTTAATTTGGAGTAGTATCAAAGCGACACTTAGAAAACCATGTTTTTGGACATGGTTTCTTGTCTTTGGGAACTAATGGTAGTTCTTATATCAGAGGTTGCCACAAAGAAAAGGGAGTCAAGCTATTCTCCAAAGCACCTGAGGGCAGGTCAAGAAGCAATGGATGGAAACTAATCAAGAAAAGAAGCAACCTAGAATTAAGGAGAAATATCCTGACAGTGAGAACCATTAATCAATGAAACAACTTTCCTCTGGAAGTTGTGAATGCTCCAACACTGGAATTTTAAAGATGAGATTGGATAACCATTTGTCTGGGTTTCCTGCCTAAGCAAGGGATTGAACTAGAAGACCTCCAAGGTACTTTCCAATTCTGTTATCCTGTTCTGTTCTATTCTTATATGGGCATTGGGTTCCAAAATCTTAGCATTTACACTTTTGTGTTACCTGGTTTTGTCTCTTTTGACTTAAAGTTGGCTGTTGCAACTTTAGAGTTTGCCTCTGTTAGTAGACAGAAAAGTCTGGCGAGAATAAAAACCTGTGGTTCTTGAGGTAATATAAAATACAGTGGTACCTCTACTTAAGAACTTAATTCGTTCCGTGACCAGGTTCTTAAGTAGAAATGTTCTTAAGTAGAAATGTTCTTAAGTAGAAGCAATTTTTCCCATAGGAATCAATGTAAAAGCAAATAATGCTTGCAAACCCATTAGGAAAGAAATAAAAGCTCAGAATTTGGGTGAAAGGAGGAGGATGAAGAAGAGGGGGAGGACAATCACTGCCGAAGGAAGAAGGTGAGGTGAGGGGAATCAAAAAATCCAAAACTTTAAGGTTTTTTTTTTTTAAAAAAAGAGGGACCTGGAAAAGGCTAACTCTATGGGACCTAATCGGTCACTGGGATGGTGATTCTTTATGAATAATTGCTGTAACATGTGCAAAAAAGATTCTCATTTTACTTTACGTTACAGAAAATAAATCTCTAAAATTAGTCCTGTAAAATAAACAAATGTAATTAAGATTGTGTCAACAATAGCTGTCAGGAATGAAGAATATTAGGCCGAGGACAACGGGTTTTGAGGTTAGCTTGGTGTAAACAAGAATTATGTCTGGTGTGGTCTGTGAAATATTACAAAAATCATTTATTAGTCAAAGTTAAATGACACACAAGTTCCTGATATTAGTATGACAGCCTGTGGCAAATTCTCAGTTTCCACTGAGGTTCGCCAAAGTAATGGATTCAGAGAGTTAAAGCCAAGATTGATTGATTGATTGCCTTCCTGCCTTCCTGAGATATTACACAGCCGTCAGTCAAGGAAAGAACTATCCAAACTACATTGTTCAGAGAATACATACTCTTTTTTTGTTACATACTTTCTTTGTAGATAATTTTCTGGAACGCTTGTCTTCAAGTTAAGACTGGGATATTTTGTAACTTTTCCATTGCTTAATGTTAAATTCTGGCAAATCCAGGTTAGGTTGCCTGTTCTGTTTCTCTCCCTTCCCATTACACTGGTACCTCATCATACGAACTTAATTGGTTCCAGGAGGAGGTTCATAAGGTGAAAAGTTCGTAAGATGAAACAATGTTTCCCATAGGAATCAATGTAAAAGCAAATAATGAGTGCAAATCCTTCAGGAAAATCCCAAACTTTAGAAGGGAGGCGAACAGAGGGCAGGGAGGAGCAGCTAAAGGGGGCGGGTGGAAGAAGCAAGGCTAGGCTAAAGGGTGAGTGGGAAGGAAGAAAGGCAAGGGGGGCGCCCCTCCCTTTTCTTTCTTCAAAAGACACAGTTTCAGTGCCTTTGCAAGCATGCAAAATCTTTACTCCTCCAAGCTGCCCCTCCCTTTTCTTTCTTCAAAAAAGGGGGAAAAAAGAAACCCCTTCATCCCAGCAGCAGCTGCTTGGGTTCGTAAGGTGAAAATAGTTCGGAAGAAGAGGCAAAAAAATCTTAAACACCGGGTTCGTATCTTGAAAAGTTTGTTAGAAGAGGCGTTCGTAAGATGAGGTACCACTGTATTTGGAAGGGAACTGGCAGTGATGTTTGTGCTTGTAATTTTGGCAAGGTATATGGGATGTATCTGTATTGCAAAACTCATATTTTATGTTCATAATACATAATAACAACACAAAAGTGTTTTTTCCTGAAAGCTGTTGAATTTGAGGTTGGTGGAACTGTTTTAACAATACGTGAAATAAGGTAGAGCAAGGATCTCCAACTCCCAGTCCACAGACTGGTACCAGACTACAACCCATCAGCAACTGGTCTGGGCAAGCAGTGGGTCAGTAAGCAAAGACCTATTAGCATTAGGGATTCAGTTGCACATGTGAAACCATCCTCTCCCATCTGCTGATGCCGTTATCATCATGAACCTTGTGGTTTCAGTGCAAAACTTTAAAATGTTCCTGTGCTCCTCCACAAATAATGCTGTTTACCATTTGTCCTTTTTGTGGCTATTCAAATTGTTGTGGTTGGCTCTGGCCCAGCTCCTGCCCCAAGGAATGTGGAGGTGGATGCAGGGGAAACATCAACATGTCATAGGCCTGTATTATTGCCGACAGAGTCAGGTAGTGCAGTTTTCTCGGACGAAGAAGAAGGTGGGGTGACTTGGAAGAGGGGGGCATGGCACACAGCCCAGGAAGCCAATCTCCATTATCTTCGGTCGATTCGGATGAGGAAGTGTTAGACCCACGCAGGCACAGAATTTTACATAGAAGAGACAAATTGAGGAAATATTACAGGAGATAAGAGAGGCCACCTGTGTTTGGGTGGGGCTCCAGTAATTAGAGCTGCTGATATAAATAGCAGGGTGCTGGTTTGGCCGTTGTGGAAGGTTATTGATTGTTGTTTCTTCAGGACCGTGCCTTGCTATTTCCAGACTTTGTTTGTTGATTTTTCACGATTTTGAAACCAAAGCAGAGCAAAGTGTGTGTGTCTCACTTTGTGGAAGAAGGAGGGCTGTGACGTTTCTTCACAGCTGCTAGCTAAGTACTTAAGGACTGATTACGGGGATTGTACAGCCTACAAGGTTGTTTTGGGACGAGTGCTCTTTGCAATACAAAAAGGGTGCTTTGTTTCTTTTGAATTTTGTGATAAAGAACTTTGTTTTTGAATTTTCAAGTGTGTGTGTGTCTGAAATTTGTACCCTTGAATTTTCGGGAGAGTCATAATGTGACTTAATCAACTGAAAGAGTCCAAGCACCTATTTGAAAACTTATCTTGGTCGGTAAGCCACTCCCAACCAATCACATGACCTTTAAGCCATCACCGGTCACATGATTGTCAAGCCACTCCCACCTGGTCACATGGCTGGCAAGCAACTACTACACAGTCACATGACCATAAAGCCACACCCACAAAATAAGCCACGCCCACAGTGTGGCAGTAATTTTTTTTTGACAGCCCATCACTGCAGATAAGGCATTTTTTTTAAAGTTTCAGGGAGAGACATTAAACATGATAAATGTTAATGACATGCAGTATATATGGAAAGGTATGATTAGCTTCCGCCCCCTCCTGTCCAACTACTTGTATAAGGATTATTCTTTATATTATTCATGTTGTCCTGTATTCTTATTTAAATTTTCCAATATAATAAAAAGAAAGAAAGAAAAAACATATACATCTTGTGTGGATTGCACCAGTAGAGGCTAACCCAATTTCACTGTATAAATGATGTACAAAGACTATAAATGCTTTGATTTTGAATTGAATTTGAATTTAAACCCTCTTTTGGGAATCAATAGTTTTTGAAAGTGTTGGTTGTGCTCCTCATTATTTTAAACAATATTAACTAGAACATCACCTCTGTATATAAGGTTTAAATAAGTGCATGTTTAAATGAATCTCTAAAGTCCCAATTTGTTAGAGAGGATGATCTCTTTTTTTCTTCTTTTACTATATTCTAAGTCAGTGTTTTTCAACCAGTGTGCCGTGGCACACTAGTGTGCTGCGAGACATGGTCAGGTGTGCCGCGAAAAAGGAAGCTCAGGTTCCAGTCTTGCAACTTTTTGCTGAGAGAGAGTGAGAGCAAGAGAGAGAGAAAGAGAGAGAGTGAGAGAGAGAGAGAAAGCAAGAGAGAGAGAAAAAGAGAGAGAAAGAGTGAGAGTGAGAGAGAGAGAAAAAGCAAATGTCAGAGAGAAAGAAAGCAAGAGAGAGAGACAGAGAGAGAAAGAAAAGAGAGAAAGAGAGAGAAAGCAAGTGTCAAAGAGAAAGAAAGCAAGAGAGAAAGAAAGCAGAGAGAGAGAGAAAAGGAGAGGAAGGGAGAGAAATGAGCAAAAAGGGGAGGAAAAAAGAGAAATGAGAAAATGATTGAGACAGAGAATGAGAGGCACGAGAGAAACAAAAGAGAGAGAGAAGTGACTCTTGATTTAAAGTATATGATAAAAAGCACCCAAAGAATAAGAGACAAAAAAACCCCAACCCTCACCTGTTTTTGGAAATGGTTCAAGAGTGTGTATACACACACACACACACACACACACACACACACACACGGGTGGGGAGGAGACAGGGATGGAAAAAGAGAGGAAAGTGTCTTAGGGTGTCATTTTGGTTGGTGGTGTGCCCCAGGATTTTAAAATGTAAAAAATGTGCCGCGGTGCAAAAAAGGTTGAAAATCACTGTTCTAAGTTATATCACCAGCATTTACATGTTAAACTAATAGTACTAGAGATACTCAAAGAGATATTTAATGCGGGAAATAGCTAAATGCAGAAAACGATGTCTTTAAGTGGAGGAATGCTGTGACTATGAAATGACAAAAATAAAAACTATTTGAGATAAATAATTGAAAAAATGCTATTTAAGAAAACCATTACTAAAAATTCTTCAAGCTGTTAACTGACACGAGTAAACCTCTTTCTTAAAACCATAAATTCCATTGAAATGTGACTTGAAGCCCTTGTGTAATCTGAGTTTGATTTTCACCTTTAAGTACAAGAGTTTATTGCTTTCCCTTAGGACAATAATGGGCAGAGAAACAAAAAGCTTTGGCCCTGAATTATCCTCAAAGTTTTTCATGATTAGCCTGGGGCCACATCACTATGTTCATCTATTTTTCTCCCTAGCCATAGCTTGGAACATAGAAACATAGACACAATTCAGAATTCACATGCTGATTTATTTTCTTTTCTGCTGTTTGTGCATAAGAAAAGCTATTCTGAAAGCTTGGGAGACATGTTTCATGCTTAGGAAGGGATGATTTCAATTAGGATGGTTGTTTAACTGATAATTTCATATAACTTTGTTACTAATCTTGAAATTTCGACACATCTTTGCCATTGGGCGTCCTCCTCGATCCACAGCTGACATTAGAGAAACATCTTTCAGCTGTGGCGAGGGGGACGTTTGCCCAGGTTCGCCTTGTGCACCAGTTGCTGCCCTACTTGGACCGGGAGTCACTGCTCACAGTCACTCATGCCCTCATCACCTCGAGGCTTGACTACCCTAACGCTCTCTACATGGGGCTACCTTTGAAAAATGTTCGGAAACTTCAGATCGTGCAGAATGCAGCAGCGAGAGCAATCATGGGCTTTCCCAAATATGCCCATGTTACACCAACACTCCGCAGTCTGCATTGGTTGCCGATCAGTTTCTGGTCACAATTCAAAGTGTTGGTTATGACCTATAAAGCCCTTCATGGCACCGGACCAGATTACCTCAGGGACCGCCTTCTGCTGCATGAATCCCAGCGACCAGTTAGGTCCCACGGAGTGCATCTTCTCCGGGTCCCGTCAACTAAGCAATGTCGCCTGGCGGGACCCAGGGGAAGAGCCTTCTCTGTGGTGGCCCCAGCCCTCTGGAACCAACTCCCCCCAGAGATTAGAACTGCCCCCACCCTCCTTGCCTTTCGTAAACAACTTAAAACCCACCTCTGCTGCCAGGCATGGGGGAATTGAGATCCTCTTTCCCCCTAGGCCTTTACAATTCTATGCATGGTATGTATGTATGTAGGTTTGGTTTTTATATTAATTGATTTTTAATCATCAATACCAAATTACTATTGTACACTGTTTTATTGTCGCTGTTAGCCGGCCCGAGTCTCTGGAGAGGGGCGGCATACAAATCCAATAAATAAATAAATAAATAAATAAATAAATAAATAAATAAATAAATAAATAAATAAATAAATAAATAAATAAATAAATAAATAAATAAATAAATAAATAAATAAATAAATAAATAAATAAATAAATAAATAAATAAATAAATAAATAAATAAATAAATAAATAAATAAATAATAAATAAATAAATAAATAAATAAATAAATAAATAAATAAATAAATAAATAAATAAATAAATAAATAAATAAATAAATAAAAGAGCCACTTCACTGACATCTCCCATTTTTGTTCCTACACTTCTAAAAGAGCACACAAGCTCTGAATGTCTCTATGTATCACAATTATAGTTCTAGTTTATGGCAGATAAACGTATCGTGTACATGCATGTGTACACATGCACGCATGCCTGTCTGAATTTTATAGACTTTCTCTTATGACCGTGTTAATAAGTAGGCAGCTTGATTAGATGTACAGTGTTCCCTCGATGTTCGCGGGTTCAAACTTCGCGAATAGCCTATACCACGGTTTTTCAAAAAATATTAATTAAAAAATACTTCGTGGGTTTTTTTTCCTATTCCACTGTGTTTCCCATCCGATGACGTCATACGTCATCGCCAAACTGATAATTTTTGCAAATAAATAACAAAAAAAATTATTATTGTTAATAAATAATTATGTTTATAAATATCAGGATCACTAAGTGCCTTATTCAATGGTGAGTACCAGTAATAATGGTGAGTAAATGGTTGTTAGGGGAATGGGAAATGGTGATTTAGGGGTTTAAAGTGTTAAGGGAAGGCTTGTGATACTGTCCATAGCCAAAAATGGTGTACAGTGATCCCCCGGGTATTGCGATCCCGATCATTGCGAAATGGCTATATGGCGATTTTGCAACCCGGAAGTAAAAACACCATCTGCGCATGTGCGCCCTTTTTTCTATGGGCACGCATGCGTAGATGGCGCCAGGCAGATCAGCTGCTGGGCGGCTTCCCTAGGTCTTCCCCCTCTTGCTGGCGGGAGGGCGAGCGGCGGGCATCAGCGAGGAGTTTCCCCACCGCCCACGCAAACTCCTCGCTGCCGCTCGCCCGCCCTTCGCCCGCCCACGCCGTTCATTCTCGCCGCTTCCCAGCTGAGTCCTGAAGCGAATTGGCTTCAGGACTCAGCTGGGAAGCGGCGCGAGCGAACGGCGTGGGCGGGCGAAGGGCGGGCGAGCGGCAGCGAGGAGTTTGCGTGGGCGGTGGGGAAACCCCAGCGCCGCTTCCCAGCTGAGTCCCCTTCCCAGGAACCCCAATCTTCGGCTCCTCGCTAGCGCTGCGGAAGTAAAAACACCATCTGCGCATGCGCAGATGGTGTTTTTACTTCCGCAGCGCTACTTCGCGAAAAACCGATCATTGCAGGGGGTCCTGGAACGGAACCCTCGCAATGATCGGGGGATCACTGTATTTACTTCCGCATCTCTACTTCACCGAAATTCGAATTTCACGGAAATCGAGGGAACACTGTAGTCCCACTTTCTGTTTTCTCCACATAAACATTGTTAGGACTGGACTTCTCAAACATTGTTTATACTTTTATTTGGCTTGTATTTCATTTATGTTCTGCCATCACCAAGATCTTTAAAAAAGGTCAATTCTTTCTCTTTCTCTCTTTTACAACATCTTGCTTAAGTAGGTTAAATAAGATAATAATTTCCAGATAATATAAAAATATTCATGTACTCGTGTCAAGAAGTACAGTACGAGTAAACCTTTGTAGGATCCTTGTTCTGCATATGGTTATACAACGATATTGCTTTTCTCTATACCAGTGATGGCGAACCTATGGCGCGGGTGCAACTTGTGGCACGGGGAGCCATATCTGCTGGCACACGAGCCATTGCCCTACCTCAGCTCCAACGTGCATTTGTGTGTTGGCCAGCTGATTTTTGGCTCACACAGAGGCTCGGTGTGTGTGTGTTTTTGGCTAGGGCGAAACACAAGCCTACTGGCCCCCCCAGAAGTTGGGAAACAGGCCATTTCCAGCCTCCATAGGGCCTCCGGGGGGTGGGGGAAGGTGTTTTCACCCTCCCCAGGCATTGAATTATGGGTGTGGGCACTCACGCATGCACAATAATGAGTGTGCACACTCTTTTGGCACCTGAGGAAGAAAAGGTTCGCCATCACTACTCTATACCAACATGTAAAGTAATTTCTTGCCTACAGATATCTTTTTATACCTGCCATGAATGCAGCTGGAGCTGTTGCATGCAAAAGACATGTTCAGATCAAAACAACACTATCAAAAACATTTTTGTAAAAGGTGATATCATATCTAGTGACCTGTCCTAAGGAGTTGTGCTGTTTTAGATATGGTGGTCTAATTCATTGCACTTAGCTAGATTACCTCAGTGGCACTCTATTCCTAAGGCCCTCAGTTCCTGAAGCAGAATGGGTTAGTATTGTGGCATACGATGGCCCTAAATAAGAGGAACTGTTGTTTGGCATGAGAAAAGTGCTATTTCTAAAAGATTCATAGTTTTTTAAAAATTATATTTATTTATTATATTTATATGTATTACACACATGATGGCCTAAAAGTGGAGATCTCGCCTCACAATCAGAAGGCCATGAGTTCAATTTATTTATCTATTTATCTATTTATCTATCTATCTATCTATCATCTATCTATCTATCTATCTATCTATCTATCTATCTATCTATCTATCTATCTATCTATCTATCTATTAAATTTGTATGCCGTCTGTTATGTCTGGAAAGTTCTGTTGTCAAGCAGATGTGAAAAGGTGCAGTAGTTAAGCAAAATGCATTGTATCCTATAGAAGTTGTTTACCTTGTTCCAATTGGCTCCCGCGGCTTGGCGCCAAAATTGTATCGCTGTCAGAGGCTCCTGTTGCCGGGCTGAAATGTATAAATAGGGAAAGCTACTGTATTACGTGCTCTTCTCTAACTCGCGTACGAGCTGTCACTGTAACCACGCATAGCTAGAATACTATTGAGAATAAAGATTACAAAATAGCTACTGAGTAAGAGTTATTTTACCGTCCCTCTCCGTAGACTCGGGGCGGCTCACAACAGTAATAGAAAACAATATATAATACAAATCTAATAATTAAAACTAAAAACCCATAATTTAAAAACATGCACACAACATACCATACATAAACAGTATAGGCCTGGGGAAGCTATCTCAGTTCCCCCATGCTTGATGGCAGAGGTGGGTTTTAAGGAGTTTACGAAAGGCAAGGAGGGTGGGGGCAGTTCTAATCTCAGGGGGTGAGCTGGTTTCAGAGTACTGCAATCCTAGGCACTGCAGATATTTCTCTGTCTGGGCAAAAGAGAAAATGTCTGCAAATTCTACAAAGGAAGCAGGGAGGGCATTCGGCCATTAAAGGTTCAGTTTTGGTCCTTCCAACTCCCAGAGGGGTTACAGAGTTGCTAAAGGAAACAAAAGAAATATACACCTAAAATTTAGTAATGTTGTTCAGTTATGTCCATTGGCTTTGTATCTTCCTCCTTATTAAATGAATGATGGAAACGTGAACCTGCTTCCATGCTAAGGTCTATTTAGTTAAGAGTAGACAAGTGTGTCTTAACATTGGCCATTTTAAGATGTGTGAACTTCAACTCCCAGAGTTCCCTAGCTAGCATGCTGCCGGGGAACTTCTGGGAGTTGAAGACAACACATCTTAAAATGGCCAATGATGAGAAACGATGAAATAGACAACCAAAGGCCTTGACATCCTTCTACAACATGACCACACCAACTGAAAATTCTAGAAGTTGTAGTCTTAACACATTTTGAGGCTCTACTTTGGAGAAGACTGGCTTGGGCCATGGATTTCTAATAAATCTTGAGAAAGAAGCTAGAGATTTTAAGATTAGAGTGATGGTAAGTATGGACATAGCTACTATATATCTTGTTGATTTAGGAATCTAAAGTCTATGTGACTTTTAGATGCAGGGGACTCATTACTTTTCTCTTTTTAAAAAACAGCAAGCAAACAAAATCCCAAAACATTTTGGAATGACTAGAAACAACATCCAACAAAAATTGGTAAAAGAAAATACCCCCTCTTTCCTTTTAAATCTTAAAATTTTCATTTTCTTGCGGTTTTCTGTGCAGCATCCACTAAACCGTGGCCGCAAATCATCACAGACAAGATGCTTAATCTGTTTGTTCGGTGTATTAAATTAGATATTTACACATGCCGCTTTCTGTGAATCAGCCAGGCAGGAAATCAACCTGACCTTTCAAAAGAAACTGACAAGATTGTGTGAAACACAATTAATTAATGAAGGAAGTTCAACACTTCACCTTTTCTGCTGGGGTTTATATCTCTGGTAACAGTCTGCCCCAGTATTTGTGGAACTAGATCACTGCATATTGATCCAAGAATAACTGCTCTTGCAGAGCATGACCTAAAAAACTATAAAATATTCAAAATGGGAACTATTTCCTCAATTCCACATTTCCGTATTCCTGTTCTTATTCGCTGGGTGATAATCCTTTTATCCATCTCACCCATTTCATAAATTTAATAAACTCTGGTTTAGTATCTATTAATATGTCTTAAAAATACAGGCATGATTTATTTACCCAGATTAAAATATTGATAGTCTGATCTAATCCTTAACACTTGCATTCCAATTTGTAAGGAATACAACTTTGGCTACTTTAAAAGTTTGGTTTTTTTAACCATTGTGCTTTCCAATTGCAGTGCTCAATATCCTGACCTATATTCCTCAGCTTTCCCCAAATCATTGTCTGTACTTTAAATGAGTTATTAGGATTATTAGTCAACGAAGCAGCGGAAGTGATGTGCCGGTGCCTGGAGGCTGTTGGGGCCTGGATGGGTGTCAACAAACTCAAACTCAATCCAGACAAGACGGAGTGGCTGTGGGTCTTGCCTCCCAAGGACAATTCCATCTGTCCGTCCATCACCCTGGGGGGAGAAACATTGACCCCCTCAGAGAGGGTTCGCAACTTGGGCGTCCTCCTCGATCCACAGCTCACATTAGAGAAACATCTTTCAGCTGTGGCGAGGGGGGCGTTTGCCCAGGTTCGCCTGGTGCACCAGTTGCGACCCTATTTGGACCGGGAGTCACTGCTCACAGTCACTCATGCCCTCATCACCTCGAGGCTCGACTACTGTAACGCTCTCTACATGGGGCTACCTTTGAAAAGTGTTCGGAAACTTCAGATCGTGCAGAATGCAGCTGCGAGAGCAATCATGGGCTTTCCCAAATATGCCCATGTTACACCAACACTCCGCAGTCTGCATTGGTTGCCGATCAGTTTCCGGTCACAATTCAAAGTGTTGGTTATGACCTATAAAGCCCTTCATGGCACCGGACCAGATTATCTCAGGAACCGCCTTCTGCCGCACGAATCCCAGCGGCCAGTTAGGTCCCACAGAGTGGGTCTTCTCCGGGTCCCGTCAACGAAACAATGCCACTTGGCGGGACCCAGGAGAAGAGCCTTCTCTGTGGCGGCCCCGGCCCTCTGGAACCAACTCCCCCCAGAGATTAGAACTGCCCCTACCCTCCTTGCCTTTCGTAAGCTACTCAAAACCCACCTCTGCCGCCAGGCATGGGGGAATTAAGACTTCTTCTCCCCCTAGGCTGATACAACTGTATGTATGGTATGTTTGTACGTATGCTGGTTTTATACATTAGGGGGTTTTAAGTTAGTTTTTAGTATTGGATTTTTACTGTACATTGTTCATGACTGGTGTTAGCCGCCCCGAGTTTTCGGAGAGGGGCGGCATATAAATCCAATAAATGAAATGAAATGAAATGAAATTATGCTGTTTCAGATATGCTGGATATACGTCTGGTGATATGGCAATGTCAGGGGATGTCTAGTAAGAAATTAATTTTCTGTATGTTCTGTCGGGCTCTCTGGTAGACTCCTCCCAAAAATTCACAGGTACAAATTTCAGACACACACACATTTGAAAATTCAAAACAATGTTCTTTATAATGAAAATTCACTTAAAGCAAGCACTCTTTTGGTATAGCAAAGAGCACTCCTCTCCAAACAAACTGATAATTTGTACAAGTCCCTTATCAGTTCTGTGATACCTAGCTTGCAGCTGTGAGGTAATTCACAGTCCTTCTTCTTTCACAAAGTGAAACACACTTTGCCCTGGTTTAGTTTCAAAGCGGGGAAAAATCAGCACACAAAAGGTCAAAGTCAGTAAAGCAGTCACGAAACACAATGATCAGATAATCCTCCACAATGGCCAAACCCACAGGCTGCTATTTATAGCAGCCTCACTAATTACCACAGCCCCACCCAACCATAGGTGGCCTCATTTTCTTTGATAATAATCTCTCAGTTGTTGTTGCCTATGCATCGTTCTCCGCATGCGTGGCTGTATCATTAACTCTTGTTCTGAATCCAAGGAGGAGCTAGATAATTGATCTCCTTCTGAGCAGTCTGCCACACTCTCCTCCTCCCTGTCACTCATGTCTTCTTGGTCAGAGGAGCCTTCATAAGCAGATTCCACTGGGGGCAAAACAGGCCTGCAGCATGTGGATGTCTCCCCCACATCCACAGTCCTTGGGGCAGGAGCTGGGCCAGAGCTAACCACAACACTGTAGGTTAGACATTTCAGGTGGAGATAGACATGATTTCCTCACTGAGAATTAACATATTTTATCCACTTTTTATTGTTGTATATGTGCCTCAGAGATAGTGTTGTTGCCTGGACTAGTCCTTGCACTTTTCTGGACAAAGTTTTTTCCTGTCTTCTTCCTAGTGTTGAGAAAGAGTGACTGGCCCCAAATCACTTGACTGATTTTGTCCCTAAGGCAGAACTCAGTCTCCCAATTTCTAGTGTACTGTCTTAACCACTGCATCAAACTTATTTCCATCTAACTTTTGCTAAAATATCTGTGCCTCCAGTCTGCGCAGCCCACTAAAGTAAAAATCAGATATTTTTCTCCTGAGGGTCAGTAATGTGACCTGGCAATGCTCAAAAATAGGAGTTGGAGGACCATAAAGTTCCCTTCCTTGCCTTCACCAATGGAAATAAGCAAGTGGATTTTATGACAATTGCTTGATGGAGAAGACTCCTTCTTGACACCTCCAGCTCTGCAATACAATTATATTTTCTATTTTCCTGATTTAAGATTTAATGCTATTAACTTGGGGCCATATTAAGGCCAACTGGTATTCTAAGAATAGACAAGCCATGTTGCCCCCTGATTGAAGCAAAATTCTCACATTGTAAATATCTGACACCACCTTCAAATAAAATTTTAACTTTAGTTACTCATCATGCCATAGAAAATTGCTTTTTAAAACAAATATTAAAGTTGTACAGGGGTAGATAAGGACTATGGCAAAAATTAGACTAAAATTGAGTGTGGAAGTGAAAGAATTAAGGACGTGATAGTTAGGAGAAGAACTTCTGTGGTGTCCCTCTACCCTTGGTTCCTCAAGCATGTGATCATTTTGTTTAATTGTAAATCCAGGGTTCAGTGATTTGCTACTAATTAATAGACGGAGGACATTTTACCATTGTTAAAAGCCTCTCCTGGTTAATTGTAGTTATCCTAACCTATGGAGGTGCAAATAGCTTCAAATGTTGCAGATGTGGGTCAATAAATGAAGTATCTTATTTTATAGACAGGTAATTTTAAGTAGTTACGTATCTCTGGTCGTTTTGAAGTATGTATTGGATTGGATGAATGTCTCCATCCAGAAGCTGGAGGAGATTCCCAAGGAATAGTTAAATGAAATATGATGTAGGCACCTGGGGAGAAGAAATAATGGAGAAAACAGAATACTTTTCTTGAATGGATAAATATATATGTGCTCATGCAAATCCATCTTCAACGGGGCAATAGAAGTTTAAGTAAAGATCCAGGAAATAACCAGTACAGAAAACAACTTCTGCCTTGATATTCATATCACAAGTAAAATTCTCTTTTTAAAAAATATCTAAAAGTTCAGACTAAAATCTACAGGCCAGAGACCTCTGGATTTTTTTAATTGCCTATATTATTCACGAGTAATGCTGAATAGAACAATTAAAACTGGGTTTCTCTTCTTTTAAAAAAGGTTGTCACACCATAAAAATAGTATGTGCAGTTCTTAAAAGTTATAAGGCATGCAATCACATGGATTACATCTCCTGATGCTTCGGCCTTGAACAATTCACAGGATGACCTTCTACATCCCAATAAACGGTAGCACTCAAACGGCTTATTGCACGCTAGGATATTCAAATGCATCATCGATTCTCTTGAACTTTGATCTCTGGAGTGGTTTTATTAGATAAAAAGAGTTGATGAACTCAGAAGAATATAATGTCTCGGGAACATTGCAGGAACTTAGTCATGAAACCATTACTTTCGCACCATTTCCTTGATATCACAATCCCATCCCACCCCACCCCTTGAACATTTCTCAGCTTTTGGGAGAAAGTGAGAGAAACAAAATAATCTTTTGTCAAATCTTGTTTTAATGCTTTATATAACAGAATCTGTTTGCCTTATTAAGAACTAAAGATGACCTTCAAACATTGTTTTAGCCTGTCATTACTTAAGTTTCAGACAGGTGCTCTACAGGTTAAGTCTGGTGTTCCTTTCAAACCAATCTGCCTGGCCCTAAGAGACCTACTATAGTTGAATTAAGATTTAATAAAATACAGAGTTTCTTTAAAATTTCCTCTTTTAAGGAAAGAAACTATTGGTCTTATATTTAGTTTATTTCTTGCATTTCAATCTATAAAAGGAGAGACGTGGAGTGGAGTGATGGAGGGAGGGAGAAAAAAAAAAGATTTTTTTTTTGTTATTTTATGTTAGAAACAGAAAGACCCTGGCATTTCTTGGTTAAAGCTTATCGAAGAAACAACTGAAAGAGTACTCACCATCCAGGAGTCCTTGCTATTAGTAGAATTAGCTGTTGTAGGCTCTTGAAGGCTTCTTGTACTAATCTATGAATAGGATGGATTGTTCAGGATACATTTGGGTCTGATGGGAATAAGATATTGTTTTCTTAAGCATGTAAGAGATGCTTCTCTTAGGATTATACTTACTGAAATAATTGTACACTTAAAACAAAAAGCTTGTATTTCCAACTGGAAGTGCATTTTAAATTCCACTCTAAAAGTGTCTATTTATTTTAGATTAAAAGTTGAATAAAAGTTGATGATATTACTGATATAATTTACAGAGAGAATTTGCAATAATTCAGGACTGATTTAAGCAAAAATAGCATTCGGGTAGCTATGTGAAATGCCAACTTATTTGTTCACCTACTCTCCATTTAAAAGGCCATTTCATTGCTGCTTAGCAACAAATCTTTTTTTATGTTTGGCCACTGAATGCATACCCAGCTTGCTACTCCACCAGATCTCAGTGATTTGATAAATATATTTGAATAATACATATGCTTTATGTGTATTTTACAAGGACACTTGTTTAATGCTGTGATATTCTGGGTTTGTTATTGGGGGAGAGGCGGAGTAACGACACGGACACAAGAGCTGGATTTAAAACTGGGTCATTTTTATTAAAATAAATTTATTTTCAATAAATTAGCATAATTAGCATAATTAACTATAACCCTAACAAGGACCCGCAGGGTCAAACAATTACTTCCGGGGTGGAAAATGACGTAGAATAAACTTCCGGGGCAACTTATGGGTGTTCCATGCTAATCCAGGTGAGGGACCACTCCCTCACCTGAGACCTTGCCATGCACTTGCATGTGGGAGGTCCCGCCGGCTAACCCCTACAAGGGGAATTAAATGGGTGGGACCCAAAGACAGGTTCCCCCCAACTGCTCAGGTTGCCAAAACCATAAGCCTTTGGAGAGAACCTGTCAATCATCCCCAAAGATGCCCAACGGAGAACACGCAGTTGCTAAACCACCACCCAGTTTTCCGCCCCTAACCTGCCTACCCAAATGACCAAAGGTAAGCCAATTAACCTAAAACAGGTGCAAGCACCCCCTAACTGCTTATCCGTCTCCACAGTGTGGAATAGGTGAAAAAACGGTCATGACTAAGCGCCTAGACCGCCAAAAATTCCTATTCGGCCCCCTATGGCGACCCTCAGAAGCACACTGCAAGATAGGGAGGGTGGGCGGGTGTTTGCCTCTTGATGAAGTCCGGGCGAAAAGGCCAACTCTGAGCCTACCAGCCCTTTTAAAGGGCTGAAAGGCTCCGCCCGGACACGTCATCAATCAGACCACTCTGTTCTGATTTTCGGCTGAGATCTCGCGAAGCCTCATGAGATCTCGGCCAAATACAAGATGGCGGCTACGCCATGCCTCCGTGTCTCCCGGGCCTCCAGCAAAAGGTGCCGGGGGATGAAGACCACTGGCGCTATTTCATTATATATTTTGTTTTTAGCTACACAACAACTCTTAGTTATGCACCTCAAAAATTAGAGTGAAAACCAGATTCGTGTGTGTCTTGTAATACCTTTTCAATTTTATTTTTTTAAAAAACCCTTAGCTTTTATAATTTTTTGCTGTGACTTTAGGCTTAACCCTGCTGTTCTGTTTCGGGTCTATTTGACCCGAAGCCAAGTTTGAGTCCCTGTAAAAAATTTTCCCTGCATATCTGAAACTTGAAATTTCATGACTATTCATCATTTCAGGGGTTCTCTCTATGAGAATTTTTTTGGGGGTGGGGGGTGGGGGGCTTAGTTTTTGCTGGGCAAAAAAAGTTAAAAATCTTCTGTTCCCGGGTCACCCTGACCCGGACCGAAAACTCTTCATTTGCAGTGCTTATGTTTGGTCTTTTTGAAAGCTTTTTTCACTTGGAAAGTAGTCTGAACATTTCTGCACACAATGATATGAAAATTGAAATGAAAAAAGTAAATCTTATTGGTTTATTTTGCTGATATAATGCACGCCCCCCCTGTTTTTGTGAAAGTTTTTTCAATTTATGGATAGTTTTGCTTGCAAAATGCATTCTATTTTACTGAAGTTGGTGTGGGATTGGTAGCTTGAACATTTCTGAATATAAGAAAAATATAAAGGAACTGAAAAAAATGATTCTTACTGGTTTTTTAACATCAGAAATAAGCCCCCCCCTCAGCTGCTTGCAACCATTTTCACTTTTTATTTTTTTATGCTCCAAATCCGAAATATTCTTTAAAATCTTAGGCATTCATTTACTCAATTTAACAATGCTGATCATCAAAAAAATATTTGTGGGGGTGGGGGAAATTTTTTTTTTCTGGGCAAAAAAAAAGTCACATTTAGTCTGTTCGGGTCATATAGACCCGGACCAAAATGATTTTTTTTAGGTACTTGAATTTGGTCTTTTTGAAAACTTTTTCAACTGGAAAACTAGCTTGAACATTTATGAACATAATGATATGAAAATTGAACTGGAAAAATTGAGACTTATATTTTTATTTTGATCAAAAAGCCCCTCCCCCATCCTTTCTGAATTTCGTGTCAATTTCTATTTTTTAAGGCTACAAATCCCCAAGGAATTTTCCCCCAAAAGGTTTGATATACTAAATTGAACATTTATGAATATAAGAAAAATATAAATGAACTGGAAAAAATGGTTCTTATTGGTTTATTTTTGCCACAAAAGGGCCACCCCCCCCCTCGGCCTTGCTGTGTGCCATTATTGTCACTTTTTATACATATTTGGCTAGAAATATTTGGAATATCCTTTTGAAAATCAACCACATTGTAGCCAGAGAACTAATTTTATGAAACAAATCCATTTTACTAAAAAAAGTATGTAAGTTTGAAATTAACAGCATAATTTTTATATAAATTGAAATAATTGAACATGGGGGGAGGCATACATTTATGTGCAAAATAAACCAATATGCATCAATTTTTCCAGTTCAATTTTCATATCATTATGTTCAGAAATGTTCAAGCTACCAATCCCACACCAACTTTAGTAAAATAGAATGTATTTTGCAGGCATAATTATCAATAAACCTAAAAAAAATTCACAAAAACGGGGGGGGGGGGGGAGGCATATTTATGTGCAAAATAAACCAATAAGGATTAATTTCTTCAGTTCAATTTTCATATCATTGTGTGCAGAAATGTTCAGACTACTTTCCAAGTGAAAAAAGTATTCAAATTGACCAAACATAAGCACTGCAAATGAAGAGTTTTCGGTCCGGGTCAGGGTGACCCGGGAACAGAAGATTCGTAACTTTTTTTAAACAGAACAGCAGGGTTAAAGGAGAAAGGAAACCAGATTCTGGTTTTAGAAAAGTTTTCTAACCATATATCATGGCCATGAAGACCAAGGAAGATATTGAGTCAACATTGTGCTGAATCTGTTGAGGGACATTCTAGAAGAGAGCTAAAGTCATTGAAACAAAATGTTCCCAACTGGATGTTGGCCAGGTATGTGAATTTCATCTTCCAGAATTTTGCAGAAGAGACGGAGTAACGACACGGACACAAGAGCTGGATTTAAAACTGGGTCATTTTTATTAAAATAAATTTGCATAATTTATTTAATTAAATTAGCATAATTAACATAACTAACTATGGCCCAAACAATGGACCTGCAGGGTCAAACAATTGCTTCCGGGGCGGAAAATGACATCATATAAACTTCCTGGGCAACTTATGGGTGTAGCTCCATGCTAGTCCAGGTGAGGGACCCCTCCCTCACCTGAGACCCTGCCATGCAACTGCTCAGGTTGTCAACACCACAAGCTTGGATAGAACCTGTCAATCATCCCCAAAGATGCCCAATAGAGAACACGCAGTTGCTAAACCACCACCCAGTTTTCCGCCCCTAACCTGCCTACCCAAATGACCAAAGGTAAGCCAATTAGTCTAAACAGGTGCAAGCACCCCCTAACCGCTTATCCTTCTCCACAGTGTGGAATAGGGGAAAAAACGGCTCGGCTAACAGGCCAGACTGCAAAAAATTCCTATTCGGCCCCCTAGGGCGACCCATAAGAGCACACTGAAAATAGGGAGGGAGGGCAGGTGTCTGCTCTGACGAAATGTCCGGGCGAAAAGGCTGAGCCCGGGCCTGCACGCCCTTTTATAGGGCTGGCAGGGTCCGCCCGGACAACGTCACGATCGGGCCATTCTGGCCCGATCCTCGGCCGAAGTCTCGCGAGACTTCGGCCGAACAAACATGGCGGCTACGCCATGTGTCCAGCGTCTTCCCGGCCCCTCCTGCAAAAGGCACCGGTGGGTAAGTCCGCCGGCGCTATTCCACCCAGCCTACCCATTTTTGAGAGTCAAAATTCTTGTTATCATAGTGTATCCAAATCAGAGAAAGTTAATCTAAGGGAGTTATAAAACCAACTTACAGAAAATTATAAAGTAATATATTCCAATTGGTTGTAAATGAAAAATCCTTGAGAAAACTTATATGCAGAAGTGTTTATCACTACTTCTGTTTGGTAAAGGGAAGAATTAGACAGTTGAATCCTGCCTTGATTACCAGATGAGTTTTTCCCAATTTTCTTAAAAGCAGATAAATTTTGGACAAAAAATTAAAAAAGAAAAAAGTTGAAAAACTTCCTTTAGATCACTAATGTTTATGCATGTTTATGCTGAAATACACCATTTCTCAGAATCAGGACTATATAACTATTAATCCTAATACAATTATCAGTACTCAATATTTTCTTTAAGGAAAGGATATGCTGATAAAACAAGCAAAGTGAGACCAGTAATTTCCCTCCTTTCCCTTCAGTTTCCTCTTCCAGAATCCTTTTTAAAAAAATCAATTTTGTGTGCCAATAGTTGTATTCTGCGTACTGATATTACTTTCACCTTCTTGGAAAAATCATACCTGGGTTTTAAAAAGTCTGTCATTTAATATTGTATCCATTGGTTTGTGCAAGATTCTGGAGATGAATGGAGGGAAAGAAAGAAAAAGAGAGAGAAAGAAAAAAAGGAAGAAAGAAAGAGAAAGAAAAAAAGAAAGAAAGAAGAGAGAGAGTAAAAAAGATAGAAAAGAAAGAAAAGAAAAGAAAGAAAAGAGAAAGAAAAAGAAAGGAAGAAAGAAAGAGAAAGCAAGCAAGCAAGAAGGAGCAAGCTAGCAAGAAAAAAGAAAGAAAGAAAGAAAGAAAGAAAGAAAGAAAGAAAGAAAGAAAATCTTTCGTCAAGATTATGAACATTTTTGGAAGCTGTATCTTTTGTGAGAGAAATGGGTAGTTTCTATGTTTCATAAGCAAACAAACTTCCAAATACTAGAATTTGGAGATTGACATGCATATTTCATATGTGCTCTATGTGTTTCAAAGAAGCCTTGTCCTTCTCAATTGAACAAATTGAATACTCTATTCAACTTCACCATGTAAAAGACACTAGATGGTGTGCTTGGTGGGCAAGTGAAGTGCTTTTTCTAAAAGAGTCTTGGCTATCAAAATTTGTTTTCTTACTGAAGAACCTGCAAAAATCTTCCAGTGCTACCATGGCTACACTTTGAAATTAACAACTCTACAAATCTGCTGTTAAGCAGTATCAAGTGAGACAGGCCATTATACATTATTTAGATAATAAGCAAATACTGTAGATTCTTTTTAGTGCATTGTTGGTGTAATTTAAAGCATAAATGTATACACTTCATGTATAAATATAATTGCATAGTACAGTATTACATACACACTATACAAATACTGAGAGAGAATATCATTACCTACACACTATACAAATACTGAGAGAGAATATAATTACATACACACTATACAAATAGTGAGGGAGAACCATGAACTCAATAACAAAAGGATGGTTGTAGGTGTTTTTAAAAAAAATAAAAACACTCTCCAAGAAGTGTATGTAAACTTCACACTCCTTGTGGTGTGCCTCTTGATTTGACTGTATTTATTTTCAGAAGGTCAGCTCAGAAAAGTAAATTTCATTTCCACAACACTTTCTGAAATAAATTCCAAGGATCAAAAAATGTCAGATATACTATTCTAAAGCTGGTGCCTTGTATGATTCCTCAAAACAAATGAAAGCTAAACAAGCAAAGAGTTGGTGCTTTAACATCGAATAATATTGGGCTGGCCTGTTGATTGAAAATGCACAAATCTAAAACGTGATCAACACTTTCCTTCTTATATCTTTATATTTAGTTAAAAGCAGATGTATTCATTTGATTTGCCTGGGAAAAGCCCTGATCTGTTTGTGATATGAATAATAATGATTTCTTGTCCACCTGAAGATAGAAGCAACGGGGAAAGGATTAAGAGCTTCTTTTAACAACTTTGCTTTTTTAGTGTAACCACTTCTTCATTTTAAAACATGATCTTGTTTGTGATTGTTAGATAGAGTGAAGAAAAGAGGTAGATAGAAGTGGCTTCAAAATAAGAGCTCTTTATTTGGCAACTATTTATAACCCAGCAAAGGCTCTGTCTGCCAGTCTAGCCAATCAGCAGTCAGTATTTCCCCTCCAAAATGGAGGGCCTGACTGAAGCCTATGTGCTTCAGTCTGAGAATGTAAACACAGATAATGACAACCAATGCCAAATTAACCATGTCTTCCTTCCCTACTGTTCCACATTGGTGCCAGCCAGTTGCCTTTCCTTCCTGAGAATCAACTTGGAAGGCTAAAAGAACTTTATGCACCCAGGCTTCTGTGATATTCATGATATTCAAAGTGCCTCACACTAGGGCAGTGGTTCTCAACCTTTCTAATGCCACGGCCCCTTAATTATTATTTATATATTATTTATTATTCATTTGTCCAATACACAAATGCATAGGAAGAAAAATAGACATGTGGTAATATATATAAGGGTAACAGTGAACTTAGAGGAGAGGATATATGAAAGGAAGAGAATATATATGATAAGTGAGAGAAAGGAAAGACAATTGGACAGGGGACGAAAGGCACACCAGTGCACTTATGTACACCCCTTACTGGCCTCTTAGGAACCCGGAGAAGTCAATTGTGGAGAAATGGAGAGGGAGAAATGTTGGGGGTTAGGGGTTGACCCAATTGAGTCAAGTAATGAGTTCCACGCTTCGATAACTCGGTTGTTGAAATCATATTTTTTACAGTCAAGTTTGGAGCGGTTCGTACAGTTCCTAATGTCTAGCACCAATTCTCCCAACAGAGCTTTAAGATGATTGGCAGGTCAGAGGGACACCCCCTCTGTAAATGCCTGATTGGTTGGATTGTAAAAATATGTTCCAAGGCACCAGTATAAAAAATTAGTTCCTAACACTATCGGAAATTTGTCTTTTCCCATGGTCTTAGGCGACCCGTGTGAAACAGTCATTTGATCACCAAAGAGGCCCCAACCCCCAGATTGAAAACCACTGCACTAGGCTCTGCCTTGCACCGCCATTCCAAAGACATTGCATGTTTTCCTTTCTGAAGAGAATATTTCATAGTATACAAAGAGGGAAGAAGTGATGGAGAAATATAGGAAGGGTAGAAAGGAAGAACGACAAGATGGTACGAACTCCCCCATTCCATTAAAATCTTGAAATGGGATGATTACAGATAGTCCTCGATTTTCAATCATTTGTTTAGTTATTGTATGAAGTTATGATCTATAAAGCCTTTCATGGCACCAGACCAGATTATCTCCGGGACCGCCTTCTGCTGCACGAATCCCAGCAACCAGTTAGGTCCCACAGAGTGGGTCTTCTCCAGGTCCTGTCAAGTAAACAATGCCGCTTGGCGGGACCCAGGGGAAGAGCCTTCTCTGTGGCGGTCCCGGCCCTCTGGAACCAACTCCCCCCAGAGATTAGAATTGCCCCCACCCTTCTTGCCTTTCGTAAACTACTTAAAACCCACCTCTGCCACCAGGCATGGGGGAACTGAGATACTCTTTCCCCCTAGGCCGTTACAATTTTATGCATGGTATGTCTGTATGTCTGTTTGGTTTTTTTTATTATAATGGGTTTTTAATTGTTTTTAGTATTGGATTATTATTATATGCTGTCTTATTATTGTTGTTAGCCGCCCCGAGTCTTCGGAGAGGGGCGGCATACAAATCCAATAAATAATAATAAAATAATAATAATAATAAAAAGTTACAATGGCATCGGGAAAAAGTGATTTGTGACTAATTCTCACACTTACAATCATTGCAGCGTCCTCATGATAACATGATCAAAATGTGGGTGTTTGGCAATTGGCATTTATGTATGACAGTTGCAATATTCCAAGGTCACGTGATTGCTGTTTGTGACTTCCCAGATAGCTTCCAATCAGCAGAGCCAATGGAGGAAGCCATATTTGCTTAATGACTGTGTGATTCACTTCACTGTGATGATTTGCTTAACAATCATGATAAAAAAACATTGTAAAATTGGTCATGGCTCTCTGTACAACTGCCTTGCTGAGCAAGGGATCTTGTGATTCCAATTCTGGTCATAAACTTATGATTACTTGTACATGATAAAAATTTCCATAATTATTTCCAATCAGGATGAGCTCAATTGTATGCATGCATGCATGCATATATAGAATATAATAGAATAGAATAGAATAGAATAGAATAGAATTTTATTGGCCAAGTGTGATTGGACACACAAGGAATTTATCTTGGTGCATATGCTCTCAGCGTACATAAAAGAAAAAGATACATTTGTCAAGAATCATGTGGTACAACACTTAATGATTGTCATAGGGGTCAAATAAGCAATGAAGAAACAATCCATATTAATAAAAATCTTAGGATACAAGCAACAAGTTACAGTCATACAGTCCTAAGTGGGAGGAAAAGGATGATAGCAATGATAAGAAAAAAACAACTAGTAGAAATAGAAGTGCAGATTTAGTAAAAAGTCTGACAGTATTGATGGAATTATTTGTTTAGTAGAGTGATGGCGTTCAGGAAAAAACTGTTCTTGGGCCTAGTTGTCTTGGTGTGCAGTGCTGTGTACAGCCTCACCTGTTCAAGTAGCCCTCTGAAGAGGACTTTTCAGTTCTGTTATAAAGCAGGCTTTCAATGAGCTTAGTCCAGGGACAGGCAAAGTTGGCTCTTCTATGACTTGTGGACTTCAACTCCCAGAATTCCTGAGCCAATCATGCTAGCTCAGGAACTCTGGGAGTTGAAGTCCACATGTCATAGAAGAGCCAACTTTGCTTCCCACTGAGCTAGTCTAAATAAAGAATAAAGATGAGAGGACGTGTTTTTATCTGCCCAAGAAAAATGTTCTTTGTGAAGAGTTTTTTTTGGCAAAGAATTCTTAGATTGATAAACAAGATAATTACTTCTGGGGAAAAAGTAGTCTCAACGAGTGTGTTTATGTCTCTCAGATCAGTTTATGGGGAGAAAGGATTCAAAGATACTTATTTTAGAAGAACTGACTTGCTAATGGAAGCACAGAAATCAAAGGAGCTGTAATCATATAGCATCAGCAACTGATATTACTTTAATGTTGAAGATGGAGTTTACGGCACTTCATAATATATTAGCAGCACATCTCATGTCTCTCGTGTTACTGATTTAGAAATACGTGACTAATTTCCATTAAAAAGAAAACCCAAGACTGAATAAATCCATATTCATATCCACAAAGACATTCATACCCACACATCTATATCCATTTTTACACTCTAATAGGACAGTGATGCGATTATGTATAAGGTACAACACTAATGATTGCTCTTGTTCCTTAAGATCAGGTTCAGAAAAAAACCCCTCACTTTCTCTACATTCAAAACATTGTGCAGGACTTTATGAAATATCCTTAGAAGCCAAAAGATTGTTTAGCAACCATCACATCTAGCGAGTAGAGTAGAGTAGAGTAGAGTAGAGTAGAGTAGAGTAGAGTAGAGTAGAATAGAATAGAATAGAATAATAGAACAGAACAGAACAGAACTGGAAGGGAACTTGGAAATCTTCTAGTCCAGCCCCTTGCTCAAGCAGGAGAACATGTATTATTTCAGATAAGTGAACGTCTAGTCTCTTCTTAAAAATCTCCAGTAATAATAATAATAATAATAATAATAATAATAATAATAATAACAATAACAATAAATTAGATTAGTATGTCGCCCCTTTCCGTAGACTCGGGGCGGCTCACAACACAATAAAAACAGTTTATAACAAATCTAATAATTTACAATTTAAAATATTAAAAAACCCCATTATTAAACAGACATATACACAAGCATACCATACATAAATTGTATAGGCCCGGGGGAGATATCTCAGTTCCCCCATGCCTGACGACAAAGGTGGGTTTTAAGGAGTTTGCGAAAGGTGAGGAGGGTAGGGGCAGTTCTAATCTCTGGGGGGAGCTGGTTCCAGAGAGTCGGGGCCGCCACAGAGAAGGCTCTTCCCCTGATTCCCATGATTTTTGAAGGCAAGCTGTTCCACTGGTTAATTGTCCTCACTGAGGAAGTTTATCCTTAATTCCAGTTTGCTTCTCTCTTCGATAAGTTTCCAAGCATTGTTTCTCGTCCTGCCCTCTGGTGAAGGCAGAGTGAAGTTTAGTGAACATTTCCAGAGAAATATCATGCCAAAAATTGAAAGCTTTGTTATGCTTAGAACCCTCCTGCTCTGGCCACCATTTCTTTTCTCAAGATTGATCCTACTTGCCAGGTTGCAAGTATGAGAATGGACCACCTACTGTTGGTTGGAGATAGAAACAAACAATGTTATCTTTGACCCACCCATAACCAACAGGAGAGGCATCTTCTACCTCTGTTTTCTAAATCAAAAATAGCGCCGGTGGTCTTCATCCCCCGGTGCCTTTTGCTGGAGGCCCGGGAGACAGGGACACATGGCGTAGCCGCCATCTTGGATTTGGCCGAGATCTCGCGAGGCTTCACGAGATCTCAGCTGATAATCAGGCCAGAGTGGCCTGATTGATGACGTGTCCGGGCGGAGCCTGCCAGTCCTATAAAAGGGCTGACAGGCTCGGAGTTCGGCCTTTTCGCCCGGACTCCATCAGAGCAGACACCCGCCCGCCCTTCCTATCTTTCAGTGTGCCACTGGGGGTCGCCCTAGGGGGCCGAATAGGAATTTTTGGCGGTCCGGCCACTTAGCCAGGACCGTTTTTTCGCCTATTCCACACTGTGGAGATGGATAAACGGCTAGGGGGTGCTTGCACCTGTTTTAGGTTAATTGGCTTACCTTTGGTCATTTGGGTAGGCAGGTTAGGGGCGGAAAACTGGGTGGTGGTTTAGCAACTGCGTGTTCTCCGTTGGGCATCTTTGGGGATGATTGACAGGTTCTCTCCAAAGGCTTGTGGTATTGGCGACCTGAGCAGTTGGGGGGAACCTGTCTTTGGGTCCCGCCCATTTAATTCCCCTTCTAGGGGTTAGCCGGCGGGACCTCCCACATGCAAGTGCATGGCAAGGTCTCAGGTGAGGGAGTGGTCCCTCACCTGGATTAGCATGAAGCTACGCCCATAAGTTGCCCTGGAAGTTTATTCTACGTCATTTTCCACCCTGGAAGCAATTGTTTGACCCTGCGGGTCCTTGTTAGGGTCATAGTTAATTATGCTAATTATGCTAATTTAATTAAATAAATTATGCAAAATTATTTTAATAAAATGACCCAGTTTTAAATCCAGCTCTTGTGTCCGTGTCGTCACTCCGCCTCTCCTGCAATAGATTTTCCAGCTTGTTCCAGCTTCCCCTGTTATTGGCTATGTTTCACTTCTTTGTGTGTCAACTGCTCCACTCCAATTACCTATTGGGAACTGTGAAGGGAACATGCCCTCTTTACATCAATGGTAGAGGTCGTATAATGATAGCTAGTCTATACTCATGCCATGTAAGTTGTTCAGAAATTGGTCAGTTTCCATATGTCCTGTTTTGAATGCCTTATTGTTGCCAAAGTAAATTTTGTTATGCTGTTAGACCAACTTTTGCAGCCCATTCTTAAATAAATGTGCAAAAACTGCATGTGACTTAAACAAAGGCAGCATATTTCACGATATTATGCTTTGCATGTCAGTTGTAATTTTCCTACTCCTTTTCTTCCCCAAGTAAAGCCTTTAACATAGCCAAACTATACAATTATGATGGTAAGCAGAAAGAACAGATGGTGAAGAGAGAAAAACAGTAGCTGTTTGACTAGCACTGCTGTTGCCCTGGACTATTCTCTGTTGCTACAGAAATCACTTCTCTCCTGACTAATTGAACTGTGGTTTGGCCTTTTAGTGACATGGCGGGAGGATCACTGTGGAGAGAAAGAACAACTATAGAATTGAGGCTCCTCAAATAACCATCCTCTCCATGTTCTGATGGTTGCACTGCAGGAAAAAAAAGTCAGTTAAAATAAGTGGTTTAACTCATGGCTGATGTGTGGCTGCCCTTTTTAAAGTAAGATGTGCTAATTGGGAACCTCAATAATGCATTGAGGTTGCATTCTAAAACAGCTTAAAGCAGCTTATGCTGAGCAATACTTGCCAGATATAAGAAATATTCTCTCTTCAACCGAGGACAAAACAGAACAAACTGAAGAGTATTAGAAAGGGTGCACCTGCTCAATAGCATTCACATTAATATGCTAATTATCAATGTTTATTTGTGCAAATCCTATCGAAAAGCTGAAGATATAGTATTTCCAAGAAGTTTATTAAACCTTTTATTAAAATACGGGGAGGTTTGAGGGATAGCTGGCTGTCCATCATTGAAGTCTCTGCAACATATGTATAATTGGTAGTGAAAAACCTTTGCAAATCGAATATAAGCATAGTTGGCACTAATTTGCCATTTCCAAATATGGTCTTAAATTATCTAGAGAGACATCTTTCCAAATGCATCTTATTTAATTTCAACTTTAAGCAGCCAAATATTTTACAGCATGGACTCCTGTTTTGGCAGTTTCTCTACTTCCATCATAACTCAACCATAACTGAAGTGATAGAAAACCTGCCTTCATTATTTATTATAATGTTGGCATAACATTGGTTGGAGAACTCTAGATTAAGTTAGTAACCCTCCCTTGTATCTTTTTCTTCTTTTTCAGATTTTTTTTTAAAAAGGAAGGATATAAATAAAAAGAAATGCAGAACATGTAAGAAGATAGGAAACATAGCACAAATAATAGAATAGAATAGAATTTTTATTGGCCAAGTGTGATTGGACACACAAGGAATTTGTCTTGGTGCATATGCTCTCAGCGTACATAAAATAAAATATACATTTGTCAAGAATCATGTGGTACAACACTTAATGATTGTCATAGGGGTCAAATAAGAAAGGAAGAAGCAATATTAATAAAAATCTTAGGATATAAGCAACAAGTTACAGTCATACAGTCAACATGGGAGGAAATGGGTGATAGGAATGATGATAAAAACTAGTAGAATAGAAGTGCAGATTTAGTAGAAAGTCTGACAAACCTGTTCTTGTGTCTAGTTGTCTTGGTGTGCAGTGCTCTGTAGCGACGTTTTGAGGGTAGGAGTTGAAACAGTTTGTGTCCAGGATGTGAGGGGTCAGTAAATATTTTCCCCGCCCTCTTTTTGACTCGTGCAGTATACAGGTCCTCAATGGAAGGCAGGTTGGCATCAATTGTTTTTTCTGCAGTTCTGATTGTCCTCTGAAGTCTGTTTAGTTTAGTTTAGTTTAGTTTAATCAGATTTGTATGCCGCCCCTCTCCGCAGACTCGGGGCGGCTCACAGCAACAGCAATACAAGACAAATCCAATATTAAATTAATTTTAAGAACACCACAAGTTAAAAACCAATCATACACACTAGCATACCATACACAAATTTTATAAGCCTAGGGGGAAGGAACATGTCAATTCCCCCATGCCTGATGACAGAGGTGGGTTTTAAGGAGCTTACGAAAGGCTAGGAGGGTGGGGGCAACTCTGATATCTGGGGGGAGTTGATTCCAAAGGGACGGGGCCGCCACAGAGAAGGCTCTTCCCCTGGGTCCCGCCAAACGACATTGTTTAGTTGACGGGACCCGGAGAAGGCCAACTCTGTGGGACCTAACTGGTCGCTGGGATTCGTGCGGCAGAAGGCGGTCCCGGAGATATTCTGGTCCGGTGCCATGAAGGGCTTTATAGGTCATAACCAACACTTTGAATTGTGACCGGAAACTGATCGGCAACCAATGCAGACTGCGGAGTGTTGGTGTGACATGGGCAAATTTAGGAAAGCCCATGATAGCTCTCGCAGCTGCATTCTGCACGATCTGAAGTTTCCGAACACTTTTCAAAGGTAGCCCCTATTGGGGCTATTGGGTTGCAGCACCAAACCAGACAGTTATAGAGGTGCAGATGACAGACTCAATGAGTGTATAAAAAATGAATCAAAGTTATTCTAAAGACTAGTATATTCCACTGTATCATTAAAAACTAATACGGCTGTAATTATTTCATACTTTTTCTTTTGTAGAAAGTCAGCACCCACCCACCTTCCTCAAGAATGAAATACTTTGGGGAATATCAAAAAGGCAGGATAGACTATTTCCCCTGAAGAAGAAATGGGTAAAACAATCTTAAAGGAGGCAGAAACCAGCCCCAGTTTCCCTGCCCCAAACAGAAACTGAGAAGGCCAGCTTTTAGAAATGCAGATTTGGTAAATCCATTCAGAAAGACTGGGTCAGACAGAAACTCCAGATAAGCAATTAAGCAAGACAAGATTAGCTCAGACAAATACTTCTGAGAGTGATGGTGAATATTTCTTTCCTCAGGTGCTGAAAGAGTGTGCACGCATGCTATTGTGCATACACGAATGCCCACACCGATAATTCAATGTCCGGAGAGGGCAAAAACAGTTTCCCCCACAAAGCCCTCTGGAGGCTGGAAATGGCCTGTTTCCCAACTTCCGCACAAATCCCATCGACCGGTTAGGTCCCATAGAGTTGGCTTTCTCTGGGTCCTGTTGATGAAACAATGTCATCTGGCGGGGCCCAGGGGAAGAGCCTTCTCTGTGGCAGCCCCGACACTCTGGAATCAACTCCCCCCAGAGATTAGGATTGCCCCCACCCTCTTTGCCTTTTGCAAACCCCATAAAACCCACCTCTTCCGTCAGGCATGGGGAAATTCATTCCCTTGGGCCGTTTCCGTTTTATGTATGGTTTGTCTGAGATGTATGACTGTTTTTTATATTAAGGCGTTTTAAATTGTTTTTAACTATTGGATTTGTACTGTTTTCTTGTTGTGAGCCGCTCCGAGTCTTTGGAGAGGGGCGGCATACAAATCTAATTAATAATAATAATAATAATAATAACAACAGCAACAACAACAACAACAACAACAACAACTTCTGGTGGGCCCAGTAGGCTCATGTTTCACTCTCCCCAGGCTCCAAAGCCTTCCCTGGAGCAGCAGGAGGGTAAAAACGCCCTCCCCGTCCCCCTGGAGGCTCTCTGGAAGCCAAAAATGCCCTCCCAGAGTCTTTGCGTGAGCCAAAAATCAGCTGGCTGGTACACATATGCACATTAGAGCTGAGCTAGGGCAATGGCTTGCATACCAGGTTTGCCATCACTGACCTAGTATTTGCATTTTCCCTTTTCCCAAAGAGCCAGCCATGACCCATGGGAATCTGACAACAGCCATTAGAATATTAAAGGACATGTTTTTGCACAGGAACAGGAATCTCAAATACAAAGCCCAAAGAATGTATGAAAACCTAGCCACTCTCAACTCCATTTTATCAACTGTCCCAGAATTGCACATTGTGTGTGCGTTGGTTCTGTTCACCAATAAATAGAATCTTTCTTTTCAATCAGTTTCCATTTTATTCCCGGCTTGGAACTGAACCTGGATTTTTTTTCTTCCAGCACTATAAATAAAGTTTATATTAAACCTTCTAAACCCTAGTGATACATATATTCCAAACATTGAATATAGTTGGAACCCTATTTTGGATCAACCAGAGTTCTCACTCAATACACAAATGTCCAGGCTCTTAGTTTTTGAACACCCATTTCTCTGGGAAAGGCTGTATTGGTTGGAAAGGAAGAAGGGAAGAGAAGAACAGCTTCAGTGGTGCAGTGGTTAGAGTGCGGTACTGCAAGCTACTTCTGCTGATCACCGGCTGCCAGCAGTTCGGCAGATCGAATCTGAGTAGGCTCAAGGTTGACTCAACCTTCCATCCTTCCAAGGTCGGTAAAATGAGGAGCCAGATTGTTGGGGGCAATGTGTTTAATCTCTGTAAACCTCTTAGAGAGGGCTGCAAAGCACTATGCAGCGGTATATAAGTTTAAATGCTATTGCTAAGAAGAGGATGAGAAGAAGCAAGGCACACGGTCTTATATACTGCAGTGATGAGTGCACTGTTGGAAGATCTAAAAGACAAAAGTAAGGATAAATCCTCATGGAACCAATTTATCTATATGGTGGCTAAGAGTTGACACCGACAAAGCCACCTAGTCAATTTTATTTTAGAAAGTATTAAACTAATTTAAAAGCAAAAGTAGCAATATTTAAACAGATTTTATATACCTTGTATTTATCTATATTCTATTTAATATCTAAATTGGGGTTTATATCTTGATAGGAAATATTAATCAATAGATAATTTTATTTATATGGCACAATAAAAAAAATGAGCATATCTTTGAAAAATTCCAAAGAGCAAAGACAAATGGGGATCTCTATGCTCAAGAGATCATAAAATAAAAGAACTTAATCTTTACATGATAATAAGATTGAAGGAGATTAGGTAAACCATAAATGACAATTTAAAGCATAGACCGAAGACGTAATTCCAGAATGCTTCTGTCTGGAATATTTGAGGTGTGTAAAGGGTGCTTTAATATTAAACTAGCTAATGAAATATGGCAGCCTATTTATAGAACTGGAATACAACAGTACCGAAGTACCATTAAGCCTAGATATATAGTATTTTCTTTATAGTTACTCTTTCTTTTGCTCAGAAAACAATTGGAGAAAATATGGAATTATAACATTCTGTGAGACACTGAAACATAGATAAGAAATAAACTGGAATGAAATCAAGAGAAATAAAATCTGCCCATTTTTTGAACTACTTTAAAAAGAACTTAAAAAAAACCCCTGTCTATATGCTTTACACTTTTTCCTAAAGCAGGCTTGTCAAAATAGTGGCCTGTGCTGCTATGCCCACCCTGGCTCCACAAAGGCAAAAAATATTATTTATTTATTTATTTATTTATTGATTGATTGATTGGATTTGTATGTCGCCCCTCTCCGGAGACTCGGGGCGGCTAACAGCAATAATAAGACAGCGTATAACAATAATCCAATGCTAAAAACAATTAAAACCCATTATATAAAAACCAAACATACATACAGACATACCATGCATAAAATTGTAAAGGCCTAGGGGGAAAGTGTATCTCAATTCCCCCATGCCTGACGCCAGAGGTGGGTTTTAAGCAGCTTACGACAGGCAAGGAGGGTGGGGGCAATTCTAATCTTTGGGGGGAGTTGGTTCCAGAGGGCCGGGGCCGCCATAGAGAAGGCTCTTTCCCTGGGCCCCGCCAAGTGACATTCTTTAGTTGACGGGACCCGGAGAAGATCCACTCTGTGGGACCTAACTGGTCGCTGGGATTCATCGCAATAAGGCCCACAATGTGAGCATTTTTCACCCCTCTGCCCTATAGGAATTTGATGATTCCTAGGTTCTCTAACTTTATGATAACATTTTTTGTCTTTGTGAATTGTTTGTTTATTATTATTTGTCTTTAAAGTAATTTAATTGGATATTATTGTGGTTAATTAGTTCCCATTGCTAAGCACAGCAGTCTGGTTTTACTAGGAGCTGTGTAGTATACATATTTGTTGAATAAATCCCGGAAAGAACTCTTACAGACTTTTGAAATTCTCCATAAGGAAGTATCCAAGATATTCCTGACTCAGAAGAATTGCTTTATTTAAGTTCTTATGTAAATATAACCATGTACAAAGTTATTTCACAATTTATAATGGCAATTCAATTACATATAATTTGCTGAATTGCTGTTTGATTTTGATACCAGAGAGTCATCTCTTGATCAATTTCATTATATATGATGTACAATGACAATAAAGGCTATTCAATTACCATGAGAAACTATCTCCCCCCCCCTCTTCTTTTGGTCTTCTTCTATCTTGGCATTTGTAACTTCATAAAATGTAATTGTTCTTATTGCAGACTCCAAATCTGAATGCTAATATGCATGCCAGTTGCTCTTTTATTATTTATATCTTGGCATTTGTCTCGGTAAATAAAATGATAACCAGGGATTACAGTTGTTTTATTTCAAAGGAGTCGCATTTTTCTAGACATTGCTAAAAGTTCTAGGAGTGTCAAGTGTCAAAAGTCTTCTCTTGAGTTTCCTGTTGGAACTTTTCTGATATTTAACTCAGTTTCTAGAATTCTTTCCCATCAAAATTACTATCAACTTTTTATTAATTCATTAACAGCATCTTGGTTGAAATGGTCCAATTAGTGCACATCCTGGATGGTTTTGTTTGGAATGGAGTCCATCAGAAACCTGTTTCAGTTTCATCATTCAACTCTTATTATGGGACATTGTTTTATCTGTTATCTGTGCTGCATTTCTGCTGTTGCTTGTGTGGCCTCCTGAGATGAAAATCAAATTCATGTTTACATGCTATATCAGATGGGAAAACACTTTGTAAGGGCATTTACACATGGCACCATGTTTATCTGAATGCTCTCAAAGCAATTGAAATAGTCTTGTGAGTTAGCATCACTTTAGAACCAGGAATACTATGAATATGCTGAAAAATATGAGCCCAACCAGTTGCTTGGTCAATACAGCATGTAAAGAAAGGCCCTACCCAAGTGTGAACTTCCCTTACATACCACAAGGAAAGGAAATAAGCTGCTAGCACATATACTGTTTTTGTGTGATTTTAGTATCTGTAATAGCTCTTTGTCCCGTTGTTTGGGGGAAAAATGCACAAAAATGTTCACAGGAAATTCCTTTAAAGGCAATCCTAAATATTTAGGGGGGGTTGTTTATAGGAAAGATGAAATGGTATTTGCCAATAAGATGAAATTGCCTGAATATCACGCCAACATTATTCCTACATTAAAAATAGCACTGAGAGTTGTAAAACTGATATCATTATCACACCATCAATTTTTACAACCAGATGCTTTTTTCATCTCCTTTAGCCATCACTGCAGGTTGCATGGTGATTGAAACAGGAAAGGGAGAAGCAAATTCTTTAGTAGTCTGGGGAAATTGGAACTCATGATAAGGGCATTTCTACATACTCACCATTTTCCCTTCACTGGAATGCCTCAATTTTCCTGCATCCATTTACCTGAGCTGTAAAAATTCAGATATCAACAAAGAGACCCTAAACATTCTATTTTCTGTCATCTGTTGGTTGCCTGGATTTTTGCTGCTTGAGTCTAGTAGTCTTATATTTTATCCAAGTATTGTAAACTGGCTATTTCCATACGAGCTTCTTCATACAGCTGGGACGGGAAAAACTGTCTGGCCTCTTGTCAATTTCTCCATTGCTAAGTTGAGCCAACAGTTCCCAAAAGACTTACTTGGACTACTGAAGCTCAGAGGTCAGGAGGGCGAGTGAGGAAAGTGTTCACCCAATGGGAACCAAAATGTCCAGAATCTCTCCAAAGCTTCACCCCTCTGACTGATGGTCAGAGAAACAATTCCACTTGAGTTACTGGAGGGTCCTCATATGAAAATATAATCAGCCTAATACATAAGTAAAATAGGATAAGCCTAAGATGAAATGTGTAATGTGAAAACTAACTTATTTAGCCACACACATTCTTACATGTACTCGCTTTGTGTTGGATTCAGAGTAAGCACACGGACATAGAACTGGGATTTATGAGTCACTTTATTAATTCAACCTGGACCTGCAGAGGTAACCAAAAGGGGATGGAACATCCATTCCAGACATTCATGGGCAACTATTGGGTGAAGGCTCCCTGCTGAGGCTCGGGTTTATAAGTGGAAAATGGTTCTTGAGAAGAGGCAAAAAAATCTTGAACACCTGGTTCTTATATTGAAAAGTTCGCATGTAGAGGCATTCGTAGGTAGAGGTACCACTGTATATGACTTCTTACCATCACGGAATATTCCCTCCCATTGCATTCCATTTCTAAATGTGTTGTTAGCTTGCCTTACATGTTGTCTTTTTACAAAAGACATAGTCCCAGCATTATAGTATTTGATTCAATTACTGTTTGTTCAGATAGAGATGCCTCTATCATTTTTCATTCAGATATATAGAGTGAAAAGATGCTAAGAACCAGTACGCCCACTGGAGTGATGGGTTTCTGTATTTGTGACAAAATTCAACACACAGAGAAAGAGTTGGCTTAAGTCAAAATGTTAAAAATAAAAAAGAACTATCGATTTTGTTAAGGGTCCTACAAACAAATATTTTCAAAAGTGAAAACATGAATCTGTTGGTTTATTTCTGTGACAGATTCATGCAAATAAGAAGCACAGATTATTATTATTATTATTATTATTATTATTATTATTATTATTATTTATTAGATTTGTATGCCGCCCCTCTCCGAAGACTCGGGGCGGCTAACAACAATATAAAAGACAATATGAACAAATCTAATATTAAAAAACAATCTAAAAAACCCCAATTTAAAGAACCACTCATACATACAAGCATACCATGTATAAATTCTATAAGCCTAGGGGGAAGGGAAATTTCAATTCCCCCATGCCTGATGACAGTGGTAGGTTTTAAGGAGCTTGTGAAAGGCAAGGAGGGTGGGGGCAACTCTGATATCTGGGGGAAGCTGGTTCCAGAGGGTCGGGGCCGCCACAGAGAAGGCTCTTCTCCTGGGTCCTGCCAAACGACATTGCTTAGTCGACGGGACCCAGAGAATGCCAACTCTGTGGGACCTAACCGGTCGCTGGGATTCGTGCGGCAGAAGGCGGTCCCGGAGATATTCTGGTCCGATGCCATGAAGGGCTTTATAGGTCAAAACCAACACTTTGAATTGTGACCGGAAATTGATCGGCAACCAATGCAGACTGCGGAGTGTTGGTGTAACATGGGCATACCTTGGGAAGCCCATGATTGCTCTCGCAACTGCATTCTGCATGATCTGAAGTTTCCGAACACTTTTCAAAGGTAGCCCCATGTAGAGAGCATTACAGTAGTCGAGCCTCGAGGTGACGAGGGCTGGAAAAATTCAACTGAATTTTTTTTTGACAATGTTTGCAAGACTAAAGGCTATTTACAAGCTAGTCCTGTGGTAAGTTTTCTAACTATGCCTTTAAGAGTTGACTTACCTGGAGATTAGACAATAGCATCTCATAAAGCTTATCTTCCTCCTCTGAAAAAAAAACTAAAAAAAAAATCAATTGCCTTTCCACCATTTTAATGAGAATGATGCATATAAAAAAGCTGACCAATATTTTTATGCAGTATTGGAAGTTAAAACACAAGGCAGGGCAGTCAAGCCCTCTTGATTGTGGGTTCCAATGACATAATTCAGGCATATGCTCCATAAATGTAATTGCAACATTTGCCTTTGCAAGTCTACAGTTTTTAAATTGCATACCCTGTAAAATTTGTAATTGCTTTACACTAATTGCTTCAGGGTTCTTCTCAGATGTTCAAAATAAGTGTTACAGAGGTTGAAAATGAAAGATAAGACATTTACATTGAAATCAAAGAGAAATTAGACCAGCACATAATTTAAAGGATAATTTATCCTTACATCTTATCAGATAAGTTACGTAGATAGCAATATTCCCTTTGCTTTATCAAAGGGTACAGTAGGCATTTATTGCACAACCAGATAAAGAAGTGCTATTACATTTAACCCTCAAGTTGCACCTGCATCTTGGGAGGTATTCCTATCAAAGCTTTTCTCATGGAACTCCCTTGACCTTGAGCTTGACCTATTCCAAGAATTTTCTGAGAAGACCCTCATATTTGGGGGAATTCCATTACATTATACATTATACTATAATGTAATGGAATTTTTATTTTTCCCATCCGTGTTGCATTTTTGTTGTATTTTTAACTACTTCTTTATTTTTCTTACATAGAAAATCAGTTGGGGGGGAATGGAATTGGCTGACTGATTTTATTATATATGGGATTTTAGTAGTAATTTTTAATTAATTAGATTTGTTGTTGTGTTGCTTTTGTATCCTGTGAACTGCCTCAAGTCTTCGGAGAAGGGCGGCATACAAATCTAAATAATAATAATAATAATAATAATAATAATAATAATGATGATGATATTTATTTATTCATTCATTCATTCATTCATTCATTCATTCATTCATTCATTCATTCATTCATTCATTCATTCAATTTTTATGCCGCCCTTCTACTTAGACTCAGGGCGGCTTACAACATGATAGCAATAGCACCTTTTAACAGAGCCAGCATATTGCCCCCACAATCCAGGTCCTCATTTTACCCACCTTGGAAGGATGGAAGGCTGAGTCAACCTTGAGCCGGTGATGAGATTTGAACCGCTGACCTTCAGATCTACAGTCAGCTTCAGTAGCCTGCAGTACAGCACTCTACCTGCTGCACCACCCTGGCTCATAATAATAATAATAATAATAATAATAATAATAATAATAATAACAACAACAACAACAACAACAACAACAACAACAATAACAACAACCACAACCACAACCACAACCACAATCACAATCATAATCATCTGTACAAAGTCTTTTGGACTGGCAATAGTATGAGCAGATCAATTTCAATTCATTGGAAGAGCTGCACGTGTCTTTCCCCAGTGCTGGGAAATTTGTATTGCCATTGGCCTTTTTTCTTCTTCATGAACTTCTTTTTATGCAATGTGTCTTGCAATACAGAATTTTTATCTCCAATGCATATTTTTATATACAGATGAGTGAAGCTTATATTTCTTTTTGAATATGTCCTTGCTAAAGATGCACTTCTTTGTGAGAATATTTCAGTGGACAATGATGGATACTCAGCCACAATTCACTGCTGCCTGATCAAGCAAAATCCATTTTGCTATGTTTCCCACCAAATTTGGTTAACTTATTTTATTTTCCTAGTCAAGGCTTCTTCATCGAGAAACTGTTTTGATCCACAGATGTACTGAACTTTTCATGCATTTATTCCTATGTGGGTATGTATGTGTGTGTGTGTATGTATGCATATGTGTATGTGTACATACTGTATGTATGTACTGTATGTATGTATGTATGCAGGAGTGGGCTGCTGCCCATATGGGGGGAATGCAATGGGGTAGCAAAAATGGAGCTCCACCGCATAGAACCAAATTTGCACTGAAAGATGTTGAAAGAAAATGCAGGGCGTCCACACACACACACACACACACACACACACACACATATATATATATATTCGTAGATTTTCACTGGTACAGGTATGACGGTCTTGGTATATTCGGGTTTCTTCCCGTGTAGGATTTGGAAATTTCTGGCGACGTTTCGATGAGGTCCCACTCATCATCTTCAGGCTGGTGTTTCTGTCCTTGTTCTAAGGCGAACACTGCGAGACCTGAGCTGCCTTCCTTCTATAAATACTGGTGGCTGGGTGTGGTTTGATGGCTCAGCAATTGCCTGCTGTGTAGAAACTTCCTGGTGAGTCAGTGGGGAAACATCTGGGGTCGTTGATGTAGCTGAAGTATGCTGATTAGTTAATGGTTGTTGATTAGGCATGATATCCTGAGTAGTTGGAGCTTGCAGGCTACTTGATTGTTTTGCAATATGTGTTCTGAGTCTAGTTTCTGTTTTTATGGCTGGGTTACGTTTGAGGGCTGGTTTCCAGATGTCTGGTAGGCGAGAGGTATCATCCCACTTGTTCATATTTTGGGGATGTTTTTCTATCTCGATGGCTTCCATTATTATTCTTTTGCTGTCCCCAAAATAGGATAGATCTATTTCGGCCTTATTTTGGCCTCAGCAGCTAGCCATACCCACTGGGACTTGAACCTGCATCCTTTGCCTTGCAAGGCAGAGAATTATCCTCAGGTTACAGTATCCAATCCATTCAGCTCTGCACACATATATATGTTTTCGTAGATTTTCACGGGTATATGTATGTAGATTGTTCTGAGTTTGGGTTTTGCCCCATGTAATATTTTGCATGTCTATGCGGTGAAATCACATTCACCATCATCAGGCTGAAGTTATAAGCTTCGTGCTGCTGTAAATATGGTTTGTTTGCAACTGCCATTTGTTCCTTATAAATAGTGGTGGGGGTGGAGATTTGGTTTGAATGTAGAAAATAGATTGGGTGGCTATGTTTTAATGATTTGATTGGTTGGTGGAATCACATTTAGTTGAAGGATTGACATGGTGATGATTATGATATATTTTTTTGTTTAGGGCTGGTTTCCAAATTTCTGGTAGGTGGGACGTGTCATCACGTTTGTTCATACAGAGGGGGTGTTTTTCTATCTCTATGGCTTCCATGATTATTCTTTTATAAACGTGTTCTGTTTTGGAGAGTAATTTAGTTTTAGGACATGAAATTGACTTCGAAAAAATTAAATTACTCTCCAAAACAGAACACGTATATAAAAGAATAATCATGGAAGCCATAGAGATAGAAAAACACCCTATATATTTGTTTCAATCCTGGTGAGATCTTGGCCCATTGATGAGGAATTTGCAATATCTAAGGTAGAAAGTGTGAAGTGGCTTACCAAGATCATTTGAAGGAAACCCATTTTGAAGGGTACCTTGGGAACTTATTTGTTTTTTCCTCAATGAAGTATCAATAAAGGTGAACAGATTTCACTGGAAGATAGCTTGTTTTGTCCCACAGCATAGCTGGTAAATGGCCCTCAAGAAATTGATGACTGACAGCTCCCAACATTCTGCCTCCTTCACCAAGCTGTCAGAGATTTTAGACAATTGGGATCAATAATTCTCTGAGGACTACAAGTTTGTCAACTCTCTTTACTGTGTGTTTCATCACCTGGCAATACCAAGATCATCACCGATACAAATTCGAGAGATATTATTATATCTCTAAATAATTCTCATTATTTTGAGAGAAATAATGAGATATAACAAATTAAATTATCCTGGAACATGTTATTGAATCTTTTTTAAAGCACCAGGTGAACAGCTATTATGAAGGACAAACAGTTATGAAAGGAGTGAAGCAAATCTTCAACTTGGTTAACTTTCCTTTCTTTTATTTAAAAAGGCATGCTTGCCAAGCTCTTTTCTTAGTGGAATTTCTTGTGAATCAAAGAAACATAAGAAACATATCAACAACAATTGTGTCGTCACATCTTTAATGTTGCTAAAATGATTGTCTACATCCAGCTATGGATATACAACCTAGATCTTAACTCTAACTTTGTCTTTGTGGGTGTGATCATAAAAAAATGTCAAGATCTATTTATTCAGTATTAAATTGGCTTTGGAAGTTGCTATCTCACATCCAGAAAAAACATGTCTCTATCAAAAGGCATTAAATACATTAGGCACCAAGAAAACAGCAATGTTAAATACATGAACTAGAAAACTTGGATTGATGTATATATATTTGAAAATCCCAGTGTATATATCAATCCAAGTTTTCCAGTATATATATATGCACATACTTTTCTCTCAATTTTCTACATAGTGTATCAGTTTCGGTGGGTTCAGATAATTTACTTCCAAATGCTCATACAATTACAGCTGGGCTAGCTTTATAAGGATGTGTCTATTAAAGATTGATTGGTTTAAAATATTATATATACAGCATACCCTCATTTTGGTGGTGGGGTTTGAATGTTGTCTGGTGCTGGGTGCACAGATCACTGAGCACTGTGTTATATGTAGTTATAAAAATTATTATAAAAATTAATAAAAATTATTTTAAAAAGGGTGTGCCTATTAACATGTATATCCCAGCTCCTGGTTTCTCATACTGACTGCTCTGAGACATCTAAGCAGTACAATTTAAGAGGACAAGTTCTTCTCAGTGTTGAATACTTATCCAAGATTGTTCATGAATAGTTCTCCCACATACAAGCCAATGATGTAACATTTATTTTTAAGATCTACAATGCCTTTGTCATTGTGTTTCTTTTCAATTTGCCATGGAGAAAGGTATACCAAGAGCTTCGAATTCGAGCCACATATGAGCCAATGATGTAACATTTATTTTAAAGGTCTAGAGTGCCTTTGTCATTATCATTTCTTTTCAATTTGCCATGGAGAAAAGTATACCAAGAGCTTCGAATTCTGCATTTAAGCAATGTTGTCCAGACAGGTATTTGCAGTAGAATTCAGAGAGAATAACATTACATTCAGTCACAGCATCTAGTGTTAGGAAAATTGATCTTTTCCATGTGTCAGCTAGGAAGTGCTACTTAACCACATGTTCCTGGGTCTTATATTCTTGCAATAATGACCACTGACTTTATTATTTCTTGCCTTCTAGTAAGACATCATTGGAAGTGTCCACCTGCAAGCAATCAGTGGACAGTGAAATAATAAAATGTTGTTTCTCCAGTGGGCGGAGCTATCCTCCAATAGATTGGGTTATGATGGTCTTGTGACGTGATAGGACTGAATCAATTACTTAAAAGGGAAGACCCCCAAGACCAACCCCTCTTTGATTCAGTCCGTGACTTAGGACGCGTGCTTTCTCTTTCACTGGACTACAGGCTTAGGCCTAACTTTCGCATTACTCTCTCAACATTTCATTTGAACTGGCTACCATTGGATCCGAGGATTCTGGACATCAGGCTTAAACAGCAGCAGCACCACCAAGCCGATCATTTGAACTGGCTATCACTGGATCAGAGGATTCTGGACATCAGACATAATCAGCAGCAGTACCAAGCCGATCGGTCCGGCAGGGCCTTGAGAGTCGGCAGGGTCTCTCCTCCTCTCGTGCTCCCAATGCGGCATAAGTACGGTAAGCCCATGCAGAGGAGGGGATGGATAAACCCTGAGGGGCAGCACAGCCATCCAAGTTTGGCGCCCCCCCCTTCATTCACTTGCCGGCCACGGTTCTCTCTTGGGAGACCGGTGGGAGGATAGTAAGAAATGCTAGCTGCTGCTTACTATTATGGCTGGGGGGGGGGAGAGGAATTGTTCTCCTTCATTCCCCCCCTCTTCCTATGCTGCTTCTTCGCCGCCCGTGTTTCCCCCATCCTGGATCATGCCGGGCGCACAAACGTGGAGTGCTATGCTCCCTTTCGCTTTCCTTACCAGGCTCCAGAAGACCATTTAAATGCCCGCGGAGGTGCTGCCGGAATCAGCCTCAGCCAGCCTCCCATTGGTTGCGTTTCTCAGGATCATCTAGTGGCTTGGCAAACTGCCATTAAAGGGGGATGAATTCTCTAAAAAACTTGTTTCAGTTTCCTTCTGGGCGTTAGTATGCTGGCACAAAAAACGGGGGGAATTTATCCCAGAACTAGCCTTAGATTGGCTGAAATAATAAAATGTTGTTTTTCAATTTCTTCAGCTTAAAGAAATATTTATAGCTGCTTGATAGTCTCCTTTGGTTTCTGAGCAACTTGTATCACGATTAATATACTTCAGCACAAAACACAACACAACCTTAACGAAGATTTATAATGCTTTATTGTCCTATACATTTTTTTTCTACCTCAGAAAATTAAAATAACTTTCCTTCTATTTCCTCAGAAAGAGAGAAGTGAGAGGAAAGATCAAAGGATACAATTGCAAACGAATAATTTAAAGGGAAGGATATCTGTACAAAAGTATACTCCAAATATCTGAAAATATTTCTCTTTAAGGAGCATTTTTTTAAAAAACAGCAACAGTTCTAGAAAATACACATTTCTTATACTTTTCCATTTGCCATCACTGTCTTGTGGTTTTCTTCTTTTCCTTCTTCCATCTTAAATCCTCCATTTGTTGTTGCATGAATTGACACTGGCCCGGGTTCAGTTTGGTTTTCTTTCGCTATCAAAACGCTCTTTCGATCCGAAAAATATCTTTTGTAGATCTGGTAAACTGAGGACAATGGCCTGACATGTTAGGAATTGAAGTAACAATCGCTGACAAAGTCACATTTGCTTTGGAACTTGGACAATGTTCAATCGTTACATAAAAAACACACTTAACCCCTGAGTATAGATTTGCACTCTTGATTACTATTTGTGTTCAAAAATCAAAGAGGATTGAACTCTTCCATCTCTGACTAGAATTCTAGAAAAAAAGAAGTGTTCATTTGGAAATGGTATGGGTCAGTGATGGGCTCCTAGGTGAATGGTCAGGTATACAGAACTGGTAGAAAAGTTTTGATTTTTTTCTTTTTTTCCCTTCTGGGCTCTAGCTATGTTTTTCCTATCGCAGTAAATGAGGTTGAATGTGTATAATTTTAGAAGAGCTGTGTGTGTGTGTGGTGCACCAGTTGCAGCCCTATTTGGACCGGGAGTCACTGCTCACAGTCACTCATGCCCTCATCACCTCGAGGCTCGACTACTGTAATGCTCTCTACATGGGGCTACCTTTGAAAAGTGTTCGGAAACTTCAGATCGTGCAGAATGCAGCTGCGAGAGCTATCATGGGCTTTCCTAAATACGCCCATGTCACACCAACACTCCGCAGTCTGCATTGGTTGCCGATCAGTTTCCGGTCACAATTCAAAGTGTTGGTTATGACCTATAAAGCCCTTCATGTCACCGGACCAGAATATCTCCGGGACTGCCTTCTGCCGCACGAATCCCAGCGACCGGTTAGGTCCCACAGAGTTGGCCTTCTCCGGGTCCTGTCAACTAAACAATGTTGTTTGGCGGGACCCAGGGGAAGAGCCTTCTCTGTGGTGGCCCCGACCCTTTGGAACCAACTCCCCCCAGATATCAGAGTTGCCCCCACCCTCCTTGCCTTTCGTAAGCTCCTTAAAACCCACCTCGGTCGTCAGGCATGGGGGAATTGACACTTTCCCTCCCCCTAGGCTTATAAAATTTATGCATGGTATGCTAGTATGTATGATTGATTTCTAAATTGGGGTTTTAAATTAACTTAAATATTAGATTTGTTTACATTGTATTATTATTGCTGTGAGCCGCCCCCAGTCTGCGGAGAGGGGCAGCATATAAATCTGATTAATAAATAAATAAATAAATAATTTAATTTAATTTATTTGATTTCTATGCCATACACATAGTTTATATAGTAGATAATGTATATGTTTGTGTGCTTGTGTGTAATATGTATGTACACATATGGCATACATACATAGAATTAAATAGTATATTTTGGATGTTCAGTAATAGTAAATAGATAGGGAAATTGTATCTCTTTGAGGCGAAGAGACACCAGGCATCCTAACCCAAACCCTTGACATGAGTGATGTCAAGTTGGCCCCCTTTAAGCCAGTCACATGGCCTTTAAGCCACCCCATCACATGATCGTCAAGCTATTCCCACCTGGTCACATGGCAGGCAAGCCACACCCACAAAATAAGCCATGCCCACAGTGTGGTAGTAATTTTTTTGCAGCCCTTCACTCGTATGGGTGTACGTGTCTGCATATGATGGGAAAAAAAGTTAAGATAGGAGTTATGTCTGTGCGAGAAAATTCTGCCCATTTGTTTTGAATGTGCAAAATGCATAAAAAACAGATGAAGCTTTCACCATAACATCATAACTACAATCCTGATTGGCTTTATTTTGGAGATACTTCTCAATGCTTTACTTCCTTTGTTTGTTTGTTTTTTTACTTTGCTGCATTTTTAATTGTTCGCTTGAATGTAGTACTTTGAAATGCCCTTGTGTTTCTCCCACATATTCTTTGACACTTGTCAAGTTCATATACACTATGTCTTACCAAATTTAATTTTGTGGTTTCTCTTCATTAGAAAAGAATGAGAAGCTTGCATACTTCAAAGCAGCTTCAGGCATTTCCAGAAAGGTCTCTGAGTTCCACATTTTGAACATTGCTTCTCAAGCTTAACAACTTTAAGAGATGTGGACTTTGACTCCCAGAAATCTCCAGCCAGCATGCTGGTTGGGCAGTTCTGGGAGTTGTAGTCCACGCATTTTAATTTTACTGAGGTGACAAACATTGATTTACAACATAACATTGAGGATGGTTGATGATTTTGTTTGGTTTCTCATAAATGAACATCTTACGACTGGCCACTTTCCTCAAGGGCAGTTTTTTCAGACAGATTTATATTTTTGTGGTTAATATTGACCAAACCAGAGATTTTATGTAGTCATGTTCACCATTATCTTTTTGTTTTTGTTTGGGAGATAATTGCAGAAAATAAAATAATCTGTGCTACACAAATAAACACTAAAGCCTTTGAAATGATTTCCTGATTTTAAAAACAAAAGATCCAAATGGATCGTAGTCGAGGTAGCTTACCTCCCAGAATTATTGCTGCATAAGCAAGTTGGAAAACGGAATAGATGAGTGGAAAAATAAACATTAGTGCCAGTTGATCCGGACTGAAGGAGAGCTGAATAATGGTTGTACACAGCTGAGAGTTCTGCATTCCTGTTTCTAGAGCAACTGTACGGCATCTAAAAGAAGTAATGAAGGGTAGAAAAAGAAATAATCACCAGATTGCCTTAGTAAGAATTGGTCTGATTGGGAATAATGATCAATTCCTGAGTAGTTTGACTTCTGCAATCAGTTCTGATAAGTCGGTTCTGTTTGGTTGAAGGCCAGATGCTGCCAGATACAAAGCTTCTTGCAGAGAGCAGCCAAAGGCTGGAATAATTTCCACAACAGCTTTATTTCTGTTACAAAACAAAGTCTTGCTCATTCCCAAGGACAAAAATCCTTATTATCAGATTTTTCTTATCAGGATCTGATAATATCTTGCTTACAAAATCCCTGAACTAGCTACTAGCCTTCAACGTCATTGACTAAATGTCTGGCATGGAGCATCATTATTTTATTGTGCTTGAGCATGAACTGATGATCCATTCTGCCCTATTGTGTTATCCCTGGATCAGGGTAGAGAGAATGTATACGTATGTACCGCATGTCTGTCTATAGTACTTGCATAAAGTCTACTTTGGATTCTCACTGCCAGTATTTATTTTTATTTTGTTTATTTATACATTTGTCCAATACACAAATACATAGGAAGAAAAATAAACATGTAGTAATATATATAAGGGTAAGAGTGAACTTAGAGGAGAAGATATATGAAAGGAAGAAAAATATATATGATATGTGAGAGAAAGGAAAAACAATTGGACACGGGACGAAAGGCACACCAGTGCACTTATGTACGCCCCTTACTGGCCTCTTAGGAACCTGGAGAGGTCAATCGTGGATAGTCTAAGGGAGAAATGTTGGGGGTTAGGGGTTGACACTATTGAGTCTGGTAATGAGTTCCACGCTTCGATAACTCGATTGTTAAAATCATATTATTTACAGTCAAGTTTGGAGCGGTTCGTATTAAGTTTGAATCTGTTGCGCACTCTTGTGTTGTTGTGGGTGAAGCTGAAGTAGTCATTGACCGGTAGGATGTTGCAGCATATGATCTTGTGGGCAATACTTAAATCATGTTTTAGGCGCCGTAGTTCTAAGCTTTCTAAGCCCAGGATTGTTAATCTATTTTCGTAGGATATTCTGTTTCGAGTGGAGGAGTGAAGGGCTCTTCTGGTGAAATATCTTTGGACATTTTCAAGGGTGTTAATGTCTGAGATGTGGTATGGGTTCCAGACAGATGAGCAGTAGTCTAGGATGGGTCTGGCAAAAGTTTTGTAGGCTCTTGTGAGTAGTGTGAGATGTGAGTATGTAGCCCTTAATTGCTTTCCCCAAAAGAATACAAGCCTCAACAAGGAACAAGCACTGATATTGCTACCTAGTTTGGGTAATGAAACATCTGCAAGGAAACAGTCAGGTTCAAAGATTTGGATTCTTCATTTCAGGCCTGAGCTACAAATGTTCTCCAGGAAAGGATATGAGGTGTTGTTAACAGCTAAACTGCAGCATTGGAAAGCGCTCAAGCGGTAGTGGTATTGGGTTGGAAAGAGTCTAAAAAATGGACATTACAGAATTGGTACGTACTGGTACATGGTGGATCACATTTATTTTGAAATCATGGAAATAAGATTAAACAATTTTGATGAAAATAAATTGGAGAAGCTGATGGTACGATGGAATAAGGTGAAAGATTATATGCTGAGTAGAATTTGTGACGAAAATGTGAAAAATAAACTCCAAACACTCTTGGAATAGTAAACAAATGCAAATTAGAGCTAAGGAAATAAAAGAATATAAACTAGTAAATATTTGAACCCCCTGCAATTGGTGGTGGTGGTGGGATTGTCAGTCGGGTGATGGGCACATGCACTGTTTTATGTTTGTTTTATGTTATTTTCAAATGTGCAAAACCAATAAAACTTCAACTCCCAGAAATTCTCTTCCAGTCATGCTAGCTCAGGAATGGAAACTGAAGTCCAAAAGTCTTAAACTTACCAAGTTTGAAGACCCTTGTACCCCTAACCCCTAACCCAGGGGTCTTCAAACCTGATAGCTTTAAGACTAGTGTACTTCAATTCTCAGAATTCCTCCTCCAGTCATGCTAGATGGGCTGTCAAGTTTGAAGACCCCTGAGTTAGGGGTTAGGGGTACAAGGGTCTTCAAACTTGGTAAGTTTAAGACTTATGAACTTCAACTTCCATTCCTGAGCTAGCATGACTGGAAGAGGAATTCTGGGAGTTGAAGTTCACAAGTCTTAAAGCTGTCAAGTTTGAAGTTTGTAAAAAGTATACCTGTTTGGAAAAAGTATTCTGCTACACTGGTATTTTGTTAAATAATATATTACTACACCATTTGATTCAGAATACTCTTTTCTTTGTTTTCCACTTCTAAAATCTAGGTGCGTCTTATACTCCAATGTGTCTTATACTCTGAAAAATATGGTAATTTAATCATTATGTTGAAGAATGAAATAAGATTGGTTTGTCACGATCTGTTTCTAACAAACCTATACTGACTACTAGTTATTACTTTATATGTTTGTAGGTGTAGGCAAATCTATTTTTTTATTATGTTGTGGGGGAATTTTCTTCCCTAAATAGATCTCAGGCTACATCATGAAAATTTTATGCATTTATTGAATTATACAGGGATTAATGATAAGTATTGTAGATACAGTGACGTAGATTAGCTCCCACCTCTCTGTTTAACAGAGAACTATAAATTTATAATGCATCAAAAGTTTCAGTATAAGCTGATTTAAATTGGTTTTGGATCTGAGATGACATTGGATAAGAGTGAACAATTGAATGTTGGGAATCAAGTAGAGTTGTTATAATGTTTGTGTAAAGAAAGGATGGTTCATTTATTCAAAGCAGAAAGATTTCCAAAATGTTATTTATAGTTTGGAAATATCCATTTTTTAAAAAAGGGAAATAGAGAATGACTATGAGCTATAAACAGAATAAGTAAATGCAGCCTATAACTCTATGGTTAATTAGTTTAAAAATTTATTAATTTTTTAAAAAAGGGATACAATATGGTTTATACAAGATAGGATTAATATTAGTCGTGGAACAAATCTTACCTGTGCCAGGATTGGCCAGCTATGCGAGCCAAGAAAAAACCTAGAGAATAACCAGCAGCTGGAAAAATAGTCCCAATAATCCAGAGTGCAGGAGAAACTGTCCAGGAACTTTGGTATAATATTCCTCCAACCACGGCTATGATCACTATGAGAATACCACCACTTATGGAACCAATCTGTGGGGAAAAAAGAGACAATGCATATTACCCACGGAATCGGAGTAAAGACGCTGAGACATATTGTGGATTAAACAAGGGTCATTTTTATTAAATTAACACAAATTAACACAAATTAACATAAATTTAAATAAATTTGCATACGCCAATTTAAATATTTAAATCAAAACGAACTAAGGACCTGCAGAGGCAAAACTAATGGGGCGGAAATTCCTACCAGAAAATTCCTTGGCAACAATGGGCAAAAAGTCCTTGCTGAACCAGGTGAAGGTACCACCTTCACCTGGATCCAAGCCACGCCCCTTCGTCGTGTGGGAGGAGTTCACCCTCCAATCCCCGTGGGAAATTGGATCCGGTGATTCCCATGGACATCCCCTCTCCAATCCTCGAAGTTGTTCCAACCTCTAGTTCCTGGAGAGAGGCGGTCCATCACCCTTTCAGGATGCCCAAAGGAGCATGCGCAGTTGCTTCTAATTGCCCATTTCCGCCCCTAACCTGCCAAACCCCAATGACCAAAGGGAGGCCTATACAGATATCTAAGTGCGCCGCACCCCGTAACCAATCCAGTCCGCACCGCCAGTGTGGAATAGGTGAAAAAATGGCCGCCTCTAAAGGGGAGGCCGCAAAAAATTCCTATTCGGCCCTGAGGCGACCTCCTCAGGACACACTGATAATAGCGGAGGGGGGGCGGGTGTTCGCTTCAATTCTCAACCAGCAAGGGGGAGGTCCTATCCGGATCGCCCTTAAATAGGGCGATCTTGGACCTCCCTTGGACCAGCAGGCAGCGCGCTTTTCCTGGCGCGCTGCCAGAAGCCAAACTTCTGGGTTCCAAAGGAACCTGGAAATACGGAGCTCCGGAGAGCTGTCTGCAGCGTCCCCCGGCTCTGTAAGTAATTTTGACCGGCGGTTTTAAGCCGCCGGTCGTGCATTTTAATATATCACCAGCACAAATTGTAGTCTCGAAATCTTTTACCCTATACAGTGGAATCAGGAGTCTGCGGAGAGGGGCGGCATACAAATCTAAATAATAAATAAATAAATAAATAAATATGATAATGAAGTTAACTCAAGCTGCCCAGGTGTGGCAATATTATTAACGACAATTGGTCAGTAGGTCAGTTTATTGAAATTATTGGTTTATTGGACTATAGTTATTGGACCATATTTTCTTTAACATAGTGATATTTTCTGTTTCATATATTAGAATGACTTGAACTGTCTCTGCGTAAAAAAAGAAATAAGTAAATTTGCAGTTCCTACTTTTGGGTTTGATATTATCTCTGATAGTCCTTAAGGGGAATGAGTGACAAACAAATCTCTTATATAATTAAGTTGTCATTTCTTTGTTTATTTCTCCAACATTCAAATTTAGTTAAGGAAGCAAGTTTGTTTGTGTATGAATGTATTACTTTGTTAGATTTTTAGGGTCACCAATCTTGCTGCAGCTGCCTCTAGGCATCCAACAGCACATAAAAATATAGTCACAACAGACAATACAACATTAAAAATGTATGAAGGCAGCCAAGGTAAGAAAAATAACCCACCATATAATACCTTCAGATCACAATCAGCCCCAATCATGTTTTGAGTATCCTCTGAAAAAGTATTCATAATTGTTCAGCCTTACCTTAAGAATAATCTTAGCTTGCTTGGGCCATCGATGCTTAAAAAATATCCCAAAGGAAACAGGAATGACAAGCGCAACCAATGAAATACCTGCAAAAAATAACAACTGGTTAAATTGGGGAAAAGGCACCTAGGTTGAAAGAAATAGACTTTCTTTAAAATGAACTCATTTAAAAAAGGAAAAGGATGAAAAAAAAATCTCAAAGCTCTTATCCACTAATCAATGTATGCCAAGTTATACAAGTCAGTTTACTTACAGTAACTAAATAGAAATTAATTACATAAATTAGTAAGTTATTTCTAAGTGATTCTCCAAGTCAGGACTCATAGCAATAAAATGCATGTCCAAATAAATAAAAAAGATAAGTTTTTCAGGCTGTTGTATTTCAAGTTTGTAGTGTTAATTATTATTTCAAATATAAAAGGGGAAATATTATTTACTATAGTCCTGCACAAATTTCCAAACATTGTATTAAAAAACCCAATGAATCTTGCATACATTCAATAAGTAATTTAAAAACGAAATTATAAATTAAAGTTAATATGGAAAAAAAACCTCCTGTCTAAAAGGAAGCACTATATGGCACAAAGTTACACTTTTGAGTATCATTTCTCCATCTAGTACCTTCCTGGTTTGGGCAGGAGATTGGAGTCGAAGACCTCCAAGGTCCCTTCCAGCTCTCCGATTCTATGAATCCATCAATTTCTTCTTAAACAGACATGTATGCATCCAATATGTACCACCCAATAACGTAATTAACTATGTTAATTAAGTTACTAATTGACATACTTTTCAATAAAATCAATTATTTAATTAACTGTGGGTTGCATGAAAATGGCAAAATGGACTTCCATTGACATTCCCAAACACAGCTTACTTGGTGAAAAATATCCTTGTTTTTGACCCAATTGTCAGAGGAGGTGGCTTTAATTTACAGATGAAGCTTGCACTGCAACATCTATATTCCATTTTTTGGGGAAGGGGGTAATGAATGACATACTTTGCACACTGGAAACTTTCTTTCAAGTACAGTGGTACCTCTACTTAAGAACTTAATTCGTTCCGTGACCAGGTTCTTAGGTAGAAAAGTTTGTAAGTAGAAGCAAATTTTCCCAAAGGAAATGTAAAAGCAAATAATGTGTGCAAACCCATTAGGGAAGAAATAAAAGCTCAGAATTTGGGTGGGAGGAGGAGGAGGAAGAAGAGGAGGAGGAAGTCGCTGCCGAAGGAAAAAGGTGATGTGACAGGAATCAAACCCTTCTCTTCTGAAGTTACTGCTAACACAATACTCAGACTGAGGATTCCTTTTCCCATGCTTGTGATAAAATAATTTCTTTTATTACACATTATTCGGAAGGTGCTTATTTCTATTCCTCCACATTTTGGGGGATTAGAGTGTATTAATCAATACGATAGTAGGCACAAATTCCAGTTCTTCAACTAGTAGTTACAGCTAGTTGAAGAGAGGAGGTGGATGAAATTGAGGAATGGCAACATATTTAGAGGAGAGAGACACAAGTTGACTGCTGTTTGCTTAATGCCTAAGTACTGTACTACTGTTTTTATTCATCATTATTGAAAGTTTATGGGTTGTAAAATAATGCTGTTATCTGTGATTTATTCTTTCCTAGACAGGTTCTAAACTAAAAAGAGAATACTGTGCATGTCCATCACAAATAGATTTACCATTCTGTTGAGCTTTCAGCGGACCAAATGAGAAATTATTTTGCTTTCTTTGTTTATTGAGACAAACCTATCTTAATAAATAGAAAAAAAGTGAATATGCATTAGAAGTAATTTTCATGGTAGTAAGCCATTCAAGTGTATTTTTGTTATGTCATACATGAAGTATGTTGAAATGAATATATTGTTTCTTCCTTGCTGGGTAGCTGCTTCTTTGGGGAGTTCTATAGGTTTTTGTAGGGCTGGTTTATTTATTTATTATTTATTACATTTATTTGCTTGAAAAATGTTAAAAAATGTGTGCTTTAAAGTTATTTGCCATGGAGATGTTTTAAATATTGTCCTTTTAACATGGAGATTGAATGCAGGTAGCAAAGATGTAGTTAAAATGACTTGTTTTAAATTCCCATTGCTCACTTGGGGAAATTAATTACTCTGGAACCGCCTGCTACCGCACGAATCCCAACAACCAATAAGGTCCCACAGAGTTGGACTTCTCCGGGTCCCGTCGACTAAACAATGCCATTTGGCGGGCCCCAGGGAAAGAGCCTTCTCTGTGGTGACCCCGGCCCTCTGGAATCAACTCCCCCCAGAGATTAGAACTGCCCCCACCCTCCTTGTCTTTTGTAAACTACTCAAGACCCACCTGTACCGCCAGGCATGGGGGAGTTGAGACACCTTTCCCCCAGGCTCCTTATATTTTATGTTTGGTATGTATGTGTTGTTTGGTTTTTAAATATGATAGGGTTTTATATGCTTCTTTTTTAATATTAGATTTGTTTTGCTATAATATTGTTTTTTTATTATTGTTGTGAGCCGCCCCGAGTCTTCGGAGAAGGGTGGCATACAAATCTAATAAATTATTATTATTATTATTATTATTATTATTATTATTATTATTATTATTATTATAAAATATTTGGGATTTTGTACCATCAAAACATAATACACTTAAAACCTCTAGTGGGTTGTTTTATTCTAAGCTCATAGCAAGACATTCTTTAAACAAGGTTACACACTCTTTTAATTTTCTCATTGTTTCTTCTTTATCTAATTTCCAAGACTTTATCTCAATAGTTTTCTTAGTTTCTAGCTTTTTAGTTCATTAACTATTTTCACCCTCCTTTGTTCTTCCTTTCTCTTAACATTCCTTTCTCTTAACAGGCCAGTCTTAACATTCCTCTCCCACAAAGCCATTCTATTTATATTCTTATCTGACAGATTTTCTTTGAACTTCTTTGTTTCCAGCCCTTTCCATTTATTTCCCCCTTTTCTTGGCTTTTATTAGGATTGCGCACTGACTCCAAAAATTAGTTTGTGCCCACATTAGTGATTTAGAAACAGTGCTTAATTAAATGTAAACAGTATCAGAGGCTGTTTGATTTGGGTTGTGGCTTGAATCCAAAGTGGGATTTGAGAAATGAAGTTTCATGTCTCCTGTGGACAAACAGAAAATTCACAAATGCTGTAGTTTTTATGTTTAGCAGCAGGCATAAATCCTGGCCAATTTCCAGGCAATAGGAATATGAGTTTTAAAACTAAGTTGTGATTAAACCTTATAATTAAGCTTATTTTGTTATTTGGATAGAATTAGGTGACAACTGCAGACAAAAAGATAAAACTCTATCGACCTCCAAAACTAGAGTGGATGAAGATTATGCCAGTCAATGTCAGAAATGTTATATTATATGCACAGTCCAATATTTGAGTTTTCAAGAATCTCTGTTGTATACTAATGGTGAGTACCTACAGACCAAGGTTTTGTTTAACCATCAACCTTGAAAAATGGTAAACGTATGCATGTAAATATGTCTCATTATTCATCATGTTAGCCATTGTTTATCCACTGAAGGATGAAGACTTCTTCTACATGTTTCCAACCTATACAGTCCTGTGCCTGCAATACTTGCTGATATCATTAATATAACTTGTTTTAGGTCTCTTTTGTGGACACTTTTTATCAAGTGGGATCATGACTGCGTTGGTCCACATGCCATCAGTTCATCTTGCTATGTGACCAGCCCATTTACATTTCATTTTTTGTATGTGAAGAAGAACTAGATGTAATAGTGTGCAATAGGGTTGATATTCCTGGAGGCGTCTGTAATATGGTAAATGATTTAGCTTTACTAGATAAATGGTCAAAGCAATGGAAACTGCAGTTTAATGTTTCCAAATGTAAAATAATGCACTTGGGGAAAGAGAATCCTCAATCTGAGTATTGTATTGGCAGTTCTGTGTTAGCAAAAACTTCAGAAGAAAAGGATTTAGGGGTAGTGATTTCTGGCAGTCTCAAAATGGGTGAACAGTGCAGTCAGGCGGTAAGGAAAGCAAGTAGGATGCTTGGCTGCATAGCTAGAGGTATAACAAGCAGGAAGAGGAAGATTATGATCCCGCTATATAGAGTGCTGGTGAGACCACATTTGGAATACTGTGCTCAGTTCTGGAGACCTCACCTACAAAAAGATATTGACAAAATTGAACGGGTCCAAAGACGGGCTACAAGAATGGTGGAAGGTGTTAAGCATAAAACGTATCAGGAAAGACTTAATGAACTCAATTTGTATAGTCTGGAGGACAGAAGGAAAAGGGGGGACATAATCGAAACATTTAAATATGTTAAAGAGTTAAATAAGGTCCAGGAGGGAAGTGTTTTTAATAGGAAAGTGAACACAAGAACAAGGGGACACAATCTGAAGTTAGTTGGGGGAAAGATCAAAAGCAACATGAGAAAATATTATTTTACTGAAAGAGTAGTAGATCCTTGGAACAAACTTCCAGCAGACGTGGTAGATAAATCCACAGTAACTGAATTTAAACATGCCTGGGATAAATATATATCCATCCTATGATAAATTACAGAAAATAGTATAAGGGCAGACTAGATGGACCAAGAGGTCTTTTTCTGCCATCAGACTTCTATGTTTCTATGTTTCTAATATACCATTACATATAGCTTGGTCAATGGAGCTCAATGGAAGGTGATACAATAAAGGAACCTGAATGGCATATTGACAGACATTCACCAAGCTGTGTAACTTTCAAGTACAACCTCCCCCTATGCTTGAAGAGAAAGATTTTCAATGTGTGTGCTACCTGCTCTAACATATGCAGGTGAAACATGGACATTAACCTCACAATTGATACAAAAGGTATAAGTGGCACAAATATGCTGTATATATGTACATATTTTATGTGGGAATAGGGATAAAAAAGATTGCAAGTAGCATTTCGAAAAATGTTTGATCTATAACTGTTGCCCTCCAAACATGTTATTTTATGGATGGGATTAGGGATTCCTATTAATAGTTGTAATTGTATTGCTATCTTATTTTGATTTCACATTACTAAAAAAGGCTTTTGGGATGGTCTGAGGATCTTGACATTACAGTCATCACTGCATAATTCCTTTGGTTACCAGTTAGACAATCATCTCATAACAGGCACTTTCACGATCTACTCATACAATGCAATACAGTTATGTCCCTTATAACAGTGGAGATGTATGCAATTAGTTTATCATCATTGTTCATTTTTTGGTTTTCCTATTATTCTTAATTGATTGGATTTGCAATGCCTTAGAGAAGGTATTCAGAACACAGGTTTCTCCAGTTAACACAAAATAATAGAGCAGTTTAAACTGCAGAATTTGCTGTCCGAACTTATCTTGGTGCAGTCAAATCCTAACATTCTTTGAAAGGGAGAACCCCATAAGCCTTATATTTCATTTGAAAGTAAGACACATTTTACAGAGATGTTTGTCCCATGACTTTCATATAGGTTCGTGTTTTTGTTGTTTTTCAGTCACTAAGTTTTGTCTGATTCTTTGCAACCCCATGGATCACAGCACGCCAGGCCTCCTTGGCTCATTCATTCATTCATTCATTCATTCATTCATTCATTCATTCATTTGATTTTATGCCGCCCTTCTGCTTAGACTCACATTAGCAATAGCACTTTTTAACAGAGCCAGCATATTGCCCCCACAATCTGGGTCCTCATTTTACCCACCTTGGAAGGATGGAAGGCTGAGTCAACCTTGAGCCGGTGATGAGAATTGAACCGCTGACCTACAGATCTACAGTCAACTTCAGTGGCCTGAAATACAGCATTCTACCTGCTCTGCCACCCCTTCTCTTGTCTCCCAGAATTTACCCAAACTCATTGTATAGAATGGTGGCTGGGTAAGGGAAGATGACTATAAATAAATGCAATATGCAAATATTTGAATGAAAGGGAGAATAAAGAAGCACTAGTAAGGGAGGAGATAGAGAAAATAATAAGAGAAAAAGTGATGCCACCAAGGCGCAAGCAAGTAATATATATAAGATGTTATTGCAGGCAGATGTGTATGTGATTCAAGGATTGACTAAATGGTGGCAAAGTGAATTTCATGTAGATGTGCAAGAAATGAAGAATATAGTGGAGAATATAAGGAAAATTAAGAATATAAGGGTTAGGGAAATGAGAAGGAAAATACCACATAAGTGGTACCACACACACCCGCTCAACTTGCATACTTTCAGCAGAATGTTAAGAATACTTGTTGGCACAGGTGTCAACGGGTGCTTATGCATATGTTTTGGGGATGTCCAGTAGTGCAGAACTTTTGGAAAGAAAAGCAAGAGGACACTAATCGGATGTTAAATATATGATGGACAATTGCAAGGGAAATGGCGCTATTAGTTAAAAGGAACAAGATGGGAGAATTTAGAGAAGTAAAAGAAGCAGTGATAGTAAGCACTCAGGTGGTAATAGTCCTAGGCTGGAAGGATGCGACAAAACGGACAATACAAAATTGGTATCGGTACATGGTGGATCATATTCAATTTGAGATTATGGATAAGAGGATGAATTCGGCCAATGAAACTGATCTGCGGGAACTGATGGGACGATGGCATAAGGTAAGATGATAGGTGGTTAGTAGAATTAGAGACCAAGGTATAAAGAATAAATTAGAATTACTTTATAATATGTAAATAGATATATTGCTCTTGAGTTAAAATGATTATAGAAAATATGCCCCCATTTTGGTGAAGGGGTATGAATGTTGTTTGGTGGCGGGCACTTTGAACACTGAGCACATTGTTATGTGTTGTGTGAATGTTTTATTGATATATTGTTACTATAAAAAACAATTAAAAATTAAATAAATATAATTTTTTTTAACCCAAACTCATGCTCACTGATTATACTGTCTAGCCATCTCATTCTCTCTCTTTTTTAAAATTAATTTTTAACAAATTTATATTACACACAACACAAAACAGTGCATAGTGAAATGTGCCCACCACCCAGACACACCACATTCCCCACCACCAAATCGGGGGTGTTCTTGTATAGTTCACTTGACCCAAGAGCAATACAGTGATACCTCAAGATACGAACTTAATTGGTGCCGGGAGGAGGTTCGTAAGGTGAAAAGTTCGTAAGATGAAACATTGTTTCCCATAGGAATCAATGGAAAAGCAATTAATGCGTGAAAGCCCAAAACTGAGAAACCGGGAAGCCGGCCGCCACCACCAAAGGAGGCTTGAGCCTCCCTTTGCCCCACGCTGCTTTGCCCTGCCTGTTGTCCTGGGTGAAGTGCTGGGGGGAGGGAGTCAGGAAGGTCCTCCTGCTCCCCTCCCCAGCCAAAAACACAAAGACAGGCAGGGCGGAGCAGCGTGGAGCAAAGGGAGGCTGAAACCGCGGGCGGCTTCAGCTTCCCATTGCTCCGCGGGAGCGGCAGACCGCCTTTATATTTTTGGCTGGGGGGGGAAGCAGGAGGCGCAGGATCGGGCTGGCGGTGGGCGCGCCGTGAGGTAGCAGGTCAGCATCCTGGGCGGCTGGGCGGAGGGCGAGGAGGCGTGGCCGAGCGGACCTGGCTCCGGCTAGACCTCCAGCAAGAATGGGGCCGGCAGTGGGCGCGGCGGCAGCGGTAGCGGCGAGGTTGCGTCCGATTCAGGGTGGCGGCCCCCAACGCAATGGGGAACATCGGCGCGGGAGGCAGGAGAGGACCGGGCAACTGGAGCAGCAGCACGGCTTCTTTTTGCCTGGGAGGGAAGGTGAAATGCCGGCGGCTCTAGCAGCTGCTATGAGCGGCATTTCACCTTCCCTCCCAGGCAAAAAGATGCCGGGGAGAGGGGCACGCCTTCCGCCTGGGAAGTCCGGCCCCATCATCCCAGAATGCCGGCAACTTTTTGCCTGGGAGAGAAAGTGAAATGCCGCTCGTAGCAGCTGCTATGAGCGGCATTTCACCTTCTCTCCCAGGCAAAAAGATGCCGGGGAGAGGGGCACGCCTTCCGCCTGGGAAATCCGGCCCCATCATCCCAGAATGCCAGCAACTTTTTGCCTGGGAGAGAAAGTGAAATGCCGCTCCTAGCAGCTGCTACGAGCGGCATTTCACCTTCTCTCCCAGGCAAAAAGATGCCGGGGAGAGGGGCACGCCTTCCGCCTGGGAAGTCCGGCCCCATCATCCCAGAATGCCGGCAACTTTTTGCCTGGGAGAGAAAGTGAAATGCCGCTCCTAGCAGCTGCTACGAGCGGCATTTCACCTTCTCTCCCAGGCAAAAAGATGCCGGGGAGAGGGGCACGCCTTCCGCCTGGGAAGTCCGGCCCCATCATCCCAGAATGCTGGCAACTTTTTGCCTGGGAGAGAAAGTGAAATGCCGCTCCTAGCAGCTGCTACGAGCGGCATTTCATCTTCTCTCCCAGGCAAAAAGATGCCGGGGAGAGGGGCACGCCTTCCGCCTGGGAAGTCCGGCCCCATCATCCCAGAATGCCGGCAACTTTTTGCCTGGGAGAGAAAGTGAAATGCCGCTCCTAGCAGCTGCTACGAGCGGCATTTCATCTTCTCTCCCAGGCAAAAAGATGCCGGGGAGAGGGGCACGCCTTCCGCCTGGGAAGTCCGGCCCCATCATCCCAGAATGCCGGCAACTTTTTGCCTGGGAGAGAAAGTGAAATGCCGCTCCTAGCAGCTGCTACGAGCGGCATTTCATCTTCTCTCCCAGGCAAAAAGATGCCGGGGAGAGGGGCACGCCTTCCGCCTGGGAAGTCCGGCCCCATCATCCCAGAATGCCGGCAACTTTTTGCCTGGGAGAGAAAGTGAAATGCCGTTCCTAGCAGCTGCTACGAGCGGCATTTCATCTTCTCTCCCAGGCAAAAAGATGCCGGGGAGAGGGGTACGCCTTCCGCCTGGGAAGTCCGGTCCCATCATCCCAGAATGCCGGCAACTTTTTGCCTGGGAGAGAAAGTGAAATGCCGCTCCTAGCAGCTGCTACGAGCGGCATTTCATCTTCTCTCCCAGGCAAAAAGATGCCGGGGAGAGGGGCACACCTTCCGCCTGGGAAGTCCGGCCGCATCATCCCAGAATGCCGGCAACTTTTTGCCTGGGAGAGTCGGCTGTGGGCGGGAGGAAGGCGATTGTTCCGCTGTCGCCAGCAAGGCCTGGCTGGCAGCGGAAGATGTAACAGAGCCCACGGGGGATTTGCTTTCCTCCCGCCCGCAGCCGACTGACCGTGGGCTCCTTCGCAACCTCGGAGAGCTTCCAGGGCATGAAAGCTCACGAAAACCAGGAAGCTCTCCGAGGTCGGGAAGGAGCCCACGATCAGTCTCGGCTGCGGGCGGGAGGAAAGCGAATGCCACGGGGCTGGGCTCGGCTCCCCCCTCGGCTCCCCCCCTTACCAGCCCCGCCGCGGAACGCTCCATTCTGTTCCCTGCCGGCCTGATTGAGCGGCCGGAGGTCTCCATTCAGGGAACAGAATGGAGCCTTCCGCGGTGGGGCTGGTAAGGGGGGGAGCCAAGGGGGAAGCCGAGCCCAGCGTGGGCTCCTTCGCAACCTCGGAGAGCTTCCAGGGCATGAAAGCTCACAAAAACCAGGAAGCTCTCCGAGGTCGGGAAGGAGCCCACGATCAGTCTCGGCTGCGGGCGGGAGGAAAGCGAATGCCACGGGGCTGGGCTCGGCTCCCCCCTCGGCTCCCCCCCCTTACCAGCCCCGCCGCGGAACGCTCCATTCTGTTCCCTACCGGCCTGATTGAGCGGCCGGCGGTCTCCATTCAGGGAACAGAATGGAGCCTTCCGCGGCGGGGCTGGTAAGGGGGGGAGCCGAGGGGGAAGCCGAGCCCAGCCCCGTGGCATTCGCTTTCCTCCCGCCCGCAGCCGAGACTGATCGTGGGCTCCTTCGCAACCTCGGAGAGCTTCCAGGGCATGAAAGCTCACGAAAACCAGGAAGCTCTCCGAGGTCGGGAAGGAGCCCACAGTCAGTCGGCTGCGGGCGGGAGGAAAGTGAATGCCACGGGGCTGGGCTCGGCTCCCCCCTCGGCTCCCCCCTTTACCCGTTTGAGCGGCCGGCGGTCTCCATTCAGGGAACAGAATGGAGCCTTCCGCGGCGAGGCTGGTAAGGGGGGGAGCCGAGGGGGGAGCCGAGCCCAGCCCCGTGGCATTCCCTTTCCTCCCGCCAGCCCCTCAAGTTGGATGCACCCTCGCTGGCCCGCTCGGCCGCGCCTCCTCGCCCGCCCCCCGCCCAGGATGCAGACCTGCTGCCTCGCCCCATGCCCGCCGATCCTGCGCCTCCTGCTTCCCCCCCCAGCCAAATATACAAAGGCTGTCAGCCGCCGCCCGTGGAGCAATGGGAAGCTGAAGCCGCCGGCGGTTTCAGACTCCCTTTGCTCCAGGCTGCTCTTCCCTGCCTGTCAGACCGTCTCTGTGTTTTTCGCTGGGGGGGGGGGAGAGCAGGAGGACCTTCCTGACTCCCTCCCCCAGCGCCGGACCTCCTGCCCTCTCTCCCAGACAAAACCCCAAAGTGGCCTCCCGAACCCGGAAAGAAGCCCCGCCGCCGGCTGTCACCTTTTAAAACAGCCGGGCGGCTTTCCAGCAGCCTCCGAACGCTGAACCCGGAAGTTCGGGTTTGGCGTTCGTAACACGAAAAAAGTTCGTAGGAAGAGGCAAATTTTTCCTGAACCCCGGGTTCGTATCACGAGTTGTTCGTAAGACGAGGGGTTCGTATCTTGAGGTACCACTGTATATCTATTTACATATTATAGAGTGATTACAATTTATTTCTTGTAGCTTGGTCTCGGATTCTGCTCGTCATATATCGTCTTACCTTGTCCCATCGTCCCATCAGTTGTCCCAACTCAGTTTCATTTTCCGAATTTATCCTTTTATCCATAATTTCAAATTGAATATGGTCCACCATGCACCTATACCAATTTTGCATTGTCCATTTTGTCGCATCCTTCCAACCAAAGACTATTACTGCCTGAGCGCTTTCTATTGCTGCTTTTTGTATTTCTCTAAATTCTCCCATCGCATTGCTTTTAACTAGTACTGCCATTTCCTTAGTGATTGTCCATTGCATATTTAGCATTCTATTGATATCCTCTTTCATTTTTTGCCAAAATTCCTGCACTATCGGGCATTCCCAAAACATATGCATAAACACTCCTTTATCTTGACACCCATGCCAACAATTCCCCCTGACATTCTGCTAAAAGTGTGCGAGCTGAACGAGAGTAAAATACCACTTATGTAATATTTTCCTTCTCATTTCCCTGATTCTTGTATTTTTAATTTTCCTTATATTTTCTACTATATTTTCCATCTCTTGTACCTCTATTTGTATCTCATTTTGCCACCATTTAGTCAATCCTTCAATCGTGTCCCCGTCTGGCTGCACTAGCAATTTATATATATTGGTTACTTGCGCCTTTATACCCTCACTTTTTTCTCTTATTATTTTCTCTAACCCTGTCTCCTCCCTCAATAGTAAAGGAGTAACCATCTCATTCTATACAGTCCCCTTCTCCTTTTGGCTTCAGTCTTTCCCAACATCCATATTTATTAATATGCCTTAAATTTATGATTTTTATCCTTGCCAACAATTGTAATTGTAATTGTAAAATATAGATTTTCACTGAGAAGGACGGATGAACAATGTTGGTCGTTTCAACTCCCAACTGGACTTGTGTGTCACTGTTGAAAATGCACCATATGTTTCTCTGGCAACTGTTGTGGTTAGATCTGGCCCAGCTCCTGCCCCAAGGACTGTGGATGTGGGGAAGACATCCACATGCTGCAGGCCTGTTTTGCCCCCGGTGGAATCTACTGATGAAGGCTCCTCTGACCAAGAAGACATGAGTGACAGGGAGGAGGAGAGTGTGGCAGAAAGATCAGAAGGAGATCAATTATCTAGCTCCTCCTTGGATTCAGAACAAGAGTTAATGATACAGCCACGCATGCGGAGAGCGATGCATAGGCAACAACAACTGAGAGATTATCATCAAAGAAAATGAAGCCACCTGTGGTTGGGTGGGGCTGTGGTGATTAGTGAGGCTGCTATAAATAGCAGCCTGTGGGTTTGGCCATTGTGGAGGATTATCTGATTGTTGTGTTTCGTGACTGCTTTACTGACTTTGACCTTTCGTGTGCTGATTTCCCCCCGCTTTGAAACTAAACCAGGGCAAAGTGTGTTTCACTTTGTGAAAGAAGAATGACTGTGAATTACCTCACAGCTGCAAACTAAGTATGACAGAACTGATAAGGGACTTGTATAAATTACCAGTTTGTTTGGAGATGAGTGCTCTTTGCTATACCAAAAGAGGGCTTGGTTTAAGTGAATTTTCATTATAAAGAACATTGTTTTGAATTTTCAGACGTGTGTGTGTCTGAAATTTGTACCTGTGAATTTTTGGGAGGAGTCTACCAGAGAGCCCGACAGAACAGCAACCGAGTGTTTTCTGTGGGGGATTGTCTCCCCTTTATGCCATTCCCAATTCTGTCAGTTGTGTTAAAAGATGCCAAGCATCTCTTTTGAGAGAAGTCCTAAAACGTCATATTAATTAACCCCAAGTATAAAACTATGGAATTTATGAGTGATTTTTCTATTGCAGACTTTGGCTGTTAAAAAAAAAAAAAGGATCTTGGAATGATTGTGGGAGAAGAGGCACATTTAGCTTACCAATGCTGTCATAGGGGATGTGAATGAAATTGAAATCTGTCCAAATCATGGTGTAGACAAAGATACAAAGCGGCATCATTCCCAAGGCTAGCAGGGTCGAGCAGGTTGTCATACTGATGCTGAAAAAGAACCAATTGTCATTACTGTTGTTATCATGTTAGCTGCTAATATTTTATGGATGCTAAATTGTGGTTTCTCACAAACATGTACTTATTTGCGACAGACGCCGGAGTAAACACATGGGTAAACACATGGACCACAGAGTTGGGATTTATTTTTTTTTTTTTAAAAAAATAGTTTTTATTATATTACAAAGGTTAAAAAAGAAGAGCAAATATATTTTGTTTTACATCACTGTTTCAACACATACTTATGGTTGTATAATCATTGTGCTTATCTTCTTAATTATTTTGTGCAGATATTCCATGTCATTTCAAAGCGAAAACATTGTTATATCAACATTGAGATTAAATTCTAAACTTTCTATATAAATTTATTTTATTTATTTTATTTATTTATTTATTATTTAGATTTGTATGCCGCCCCTCTCCGAAAACTCGGGGCGGCTCACAGCAGAGAAAAACAAATCATAAATAATCTGAATACATTTAAAACATTTAAGATTTAAAAAGAAAACCCCATATAATACATACACACTCACAAGCATACCATACACAATTTAAACATGCCCAGGGGGAGATGTCTTAGTTCCCCCATGCCTGACGGCAAAGGTGGGTTTTAAGGAGTTTACGGAAGGCAGGTAGAGTAGGGGCAGTTCTAAATACTTTATACACTATTGCCCTTCATTCGCCCGTGCCCCCCCCTTTGAACTGTTTTGTAACAGTTCCAAATTTCTTTAATTGTTGGTATGCGGCATATGGCGGCCACGGTTTTTAAAGGTTTTATTCTGTCATACACTTTATCTAAGGTCAGTTTGGACTGAGTTTAATATCGAATCAATTGAAGATTTTCAGAATCTATTGTTTGTTCACTATCATTGTTATTTTAATTTTTTGTCTTTTTTCCTTGTTGTTACCCATTCATAAAATTTTCCCCAAATTTCGTAGTATTTTGAGTCTTCTTTGTTTTTGAGTATTTGGGTAAGTCTGTCCATTTCTGCACAATCGTATATTTTTTTAATAATTTCTCTTTCTGATGGTGTTTCCTCTTTTTTCCAGTTCTGTGCTATTGTAATTCTTGTGGCTGTGAATATGTGCTGAATCAGATAGTAATGATCTTTTTTGAGTTTTTGATCTATTATGCCCAAAAGAAAGTTGGGATTTAATGGGTCACTTTATTCATTATATCAGGATCTGTAGAGGTAAAATAAATGGGGTGGAAATCAAGTTCAACATACTTGGGCAGCCATGGGCGAAGTTCCCTGCTGAGCAAAGGAATGAGCCTTGACCTTGACTTTGGTCATAAACTTGGCCTCGATCCTTCCTGTGAGCTCAAGGAATGGGTCAAATCCCCCTCCCATCACTGCGCATAGCCTGGCCCTCCTATCCGCCTTCCCCCTCCCACCTAAACAAACCTGATCTGCCCCTGGTTATCGCTTCAATCCCAGGGGCTTGATAATGGCCCCGTCCTTTTTCTCTTCCTTAGCGCCATCGAGGAGGAGAGTGGGGGAGCACCATGTGCTTCCCCCGCCGCTGGCTCGTCAGCCTGCGATCGTGCTGATGAGCTGCAGGGAAAAGAGGGCGGAAGGCGGTGAGCTCACCGCCCCACCCTCAAACTTACATAATGCCCCTATGCCCAGCATGCGGCATAACGGGTGACCATGCCAAAGGTGCGGTCACCCAGGAATCATTTGCAGCACGGGCGGTGGTCCATGCTGCCTGATCCCGCCGCCACTGCCGACCAGCCAAAAGCGGCTGGTCTTCTATTTCCGGGTTCCAGATATACATTTAAGGATGATGTTCGCCTTCTTACCATTACAAGTAGTCCCTGACTTGCTTCTAGCCACCTAGCAATGGTTGAAAGTTATGACCTACTTGAAAAAGGGGAGTAATGATCTGGCTCCAAAGTCTCAACAGTTAGCTGCCCCTTCTTCTCAAGCCAGATGACCACAATTTGGAAGCTTGGCAACGCATTACAGCCATTTGAAGCATCTCATAGTCACTGATCATGTTTTATGGTGGTTTGCTGAAAAGTGGCATTTAATGAAGAATAGGTTGGTTTAACAGCTATGGAAATTGTGGCGACTGTGGTGTTCATAGGGGATGTAAATGTGGTATTTATCTAATGACTGTTGAAAAAGATATGTAAATTTAGTAGTTTTACAACCATTATAACTTACAAGCATAATGGGCAGGCTTCATTACAGACATAATTTGAGGACTACCTGTAATAGTATAATGCCTCTAAATAGCAGTTTTGTAAAATAACAGGCATATCATAAGGAAATCCTCAAATCATTTCCCCCCTGTGATGTTCAGTTGGCACTTGCTGGCCTTTAGAAAGTGTCTGAAACCTTGCCTGTTGCATTAGGTGTGGGGACCAGGATGCGGGAGAATATTGGGATATTTTATGAATGTGGGTCAGCTATTATTGTTTATTGCTGACTGTTGTAATTGATTATGCTTGTTTGCTGTTGAAGTCACCCAGAAATCACGTTGTTTAAACTGGTGGCTTTGTAGACCCTTAAAATAAATAAATAAGAAACCTTTATCATGCATTCACTTTGCCTTTTAAAAATAATTGTGGGAAGAGGCATTCCAATGTCATCTAATATCTAATGTTTCAGTATTTTCCAGTTTTGCTTCTGTTTTCAATGCATAAAACACACACACTCTCTCTCACACACACAGAGGGAGGGAGAGAGGGAGAGAGAGTGGGCAGAGAGATAGAGAGAGAAGTAGGAGAGAGAGAGAGTGAGAGAGAGAGAATATGTACAAAGGCAATGCCCAAAAATATTTTAAGTAGTAGGATTAGGAACTGATAGGAAGGATTCTTAAATATAGGAACTTAAACATATAAAGAGAGACTGCAAGGATAATGATAATGGAAATAAATTAAAAATTGAGAAATCATGAGCTGAAGAATAGAATAGAGTAGAGTAGATTAGAGTAGAGTAGACTAGAGTAGGCTAGACTACAGTAGAATAGAATAGAATAGAATAAAGTAGAATAAAATAGAATAGAATAGAATTCTTTATTGGCCAATTATGATTGGACACACAAGGAATTTGTCTTCAGTGCATTAACTTTCAGTGTACATAAAAGATATAAGTGATAAATCAAGATCATAGTCATCATAAATACATTCATCCGAGACCGCCTCCTGCCGCACGAATCCCAGCGACTGATTAGGTCCCACAGAGTGGGCCTTCTCCGGGTCCCGTCAACTAAACAATGTCGGTTGGCGGGCCCCAGGGGAAGAGCCTTCTCTGTGGCGGCACCGGCCCTCTGGAACCAACTCCCCCCGGAGATTAGAACTGCCCCTACTCTTCCTGCCTTCCGTAAACTCCTTAAAACCCACCTTTGCCGTCAGGCATGGGGGAACTGAAACATCTCCCCCTGGGCATGTTTAATTTATGCATGGTATGTCTGGGTGTGCGTCTGTTAGCATATGGGTTTTTTTTTTAAAAAAAAAAATTTAAATATTTTTAAATTTGTCTGTTCACTTATGATTTGTTTCTACATGTTGTGAGCCGCCCCGAGTCTTCGGAGAGGGGCGGCATACAAATCTAAGTAATAAATAAATAAATAAATACATTCATCATGAATCATAAGATACAACAATGATAGTCACAGGATACTAAATAAGTAATCAACATAAATCATACTAGGAACTAATAAACAATATAAATTATAAAGATACAAGCAACAAAGTCATAAGTAGAAAAGGAAATAAATAATAGGAAGGATGAGAAGAATAATAGTAATACAGTCTTAGTAAATAGTTTGACAATGTTGTGGGAATTAGTTGTTTAGCAGAGTGATGGCATGGGCAGGGGGAACTATCTTTGTTCTAGTTGTTCTAGTTGTTCTGGTGCGCAATGCCCTATAACAGAGGGCTTCGAATTGGCAACTTTAAGATTTGTTGACTTCAACTCCCAGAATTCTCCAGCCAGCCATATCCCAATAACTTCTTACAGAAACAAAGTGGAACATGAGTAATGTATAAGTATGGTTAACATGTATGGATGATAACCTTTTAAAAATAAAAATAAATATTTACATTTTAAAACAATACCTATTAGCCCTAGCACTGATGATGTTACATAGTTTTGGGTAATGAAATATGTACAAGAAAACAATTGAGTTCAGAAAGCATCAAGGACCCCACACAATATCTATTCTTAGTTTATTTTGGAACATGATATTGTTGTCAATAGCAACATGTGTAGTGCAAAATTCCTATGATTTAATGCAAAGAATACAACTCTTGTGCGGGGGCTAGAATACCCTATTCATCAGTCTGTTCCTGCAGGCATTTTTCATATGCCAATCCATTTGTACCCACATATAGAACCTTAAATACATGCAATCTGATAAATATTGCAGGTGACCTGTGAATAGTTGAATGGAATGAACATATATTTTAGAACTGGTTCTTCTGAGCCCAGCTTTCAAAAGCAATTTAATAATTTGGCACTGCTGACAACTTTCAAACCAGATACAGTGATTCCTCGTCTTACAAACGCCTCATCATACAAACTTTTCGAGATACAAACCCGGGGTTTAAGATTTTTTTGCCTCTTCTTATAAACTATTTTCACCTTACAAACCCACTGCTGCTGCTGGGATGCCCCACCTCCGGACTTCCGTTGCCAGCTAAGCACCCTTTTTTGCACTGCTGGGTTTCCCCTGAGGATCCCCTCCATGGGAAACCCCACCTCCGGACTTCTGTGTTTTTGTGATGCTTCAGGGGAATCCCAGCATCGCAAAAACAGGCGCTTCGCTGGCAACGGAAGTCCAGAGGTGGGGTTTCCCAGCGAGGGGAGCCTCAGTGAAATTGCAGCATCGCAGAAACATAGAGGTCTGGAGGTGGGGTTTCGAGGACTTCCATGTTTTTGCGATGCTGCAATTTCGCTGAGGCTCCCTTCGCTGGGAAACCCCACCTCCGTTCCCAGCGAAGCGCTCATTTTTGCGATGCTGGGATTCCCTTGCAGTATCGCAAAAACACAGAAGTCCGGAGGTGGGTTTAACTATGGAGGGGAGCCTCAGGAAAATCCCAGCAGAGCAAAAACAGGTGCTTCGGCTGGCAAAAGGGGTGAATTTTGGGCTTGCACGCATTAATCGCTTTTCCATTGATTCCTATGGGAAACATTGTTTCGTCTTACAAACTTTTCACCTTAAGAACCTCATCCCAGAACCAATTAAGTTTGTAAGACAAGGTATCACTGTATTACATTCTGCCAAGTTTTACTTGTGCTAGTACAGATTTTGGGTTGATTTAAGATTCCGAATTTATATACCATTGTACTGGATCAGATCATACACATGTATTGGTACCAGCAAGCAGGATCTGACTTTGGACTGCATTCCTTTTATCTGTGTAATAAGATTAATTCTGTTGCCTTTCACATGCTACTAATCTATATTAATGACTAAAAGAAAAATAACACAGCATTAAAGCCACAACCCTAGAATGAGTCATACACCAAGTTCAGGAAAGTACCTCCAACTTTTCAGAACCTTTGATCAAAATATGTAAAAAAATAGAACTGAAATATATAAATGTGCTTCTAATCTTTTCTCTCTCTTCATCTTCTTTCTCTTCATTGATCCAGTGGTGCTTTAGTTTTTTGTTTTGTTTTATTCTTCCCAAATTCAATGGTGCCTAACACTTTCAAAGAATCCCCAAAATGCTTCCTTCTTCTCTGAAGTTTGGAATTCCTCTACCCTTCAATTTCCATTTACCTTTCTTGCCATCTCTGCTCTTATGCTGATCAATGAACAGCAGATGTGACTTGAAAAAGTTCTCTTCTTACCCTTTCAACTTTGTCCTACTCACACTTTCACTTTAATCTAATTCATTGCTCTGTATTTTATGCCCAGGACAGAGAAATTCATTTCCTCCAGTTGAAATTCACTGTATTTCTGCTATTCCCAATAAAAAACGTTTGAACACTTTGATTTGATGTCCTCTCTCTTTTTCTCTCTCTGTCTGTATAACTATTTATTTTGAAGAGATGGATGGCAGCAGATTGAATATTGCAGGTCAAGAGGCACTTCTGCCAAGATTTAAAGTGGGCATATCTGCAAATGCAATTGATAAGCCATTCTTTTAGGAGTGCTTTCTAATAAGGCGGAAGGTGCAGAGCAATATTTTCAAGTAGAATGTTTTATCAAGAGATACACTGCATTATGTTTGTTAAATTATAACTTTCTATTGATTTCAGTGGGTTGTCTGGCAAATAAACATGCACAAAGTAGCAGTTTTAAAGTTCTTTTTTTTTTAAAGTGACACAAATTTAAACTCTTAAGAAAAAGCAAATCACTCTTACCTTAAGTCCATGTCACCATCCACCCAGTAAGCTAAAATGTTAGATGCTGTTCCACCAGGACAGCATCCCATTATGATCACTACAACAGCTTGAATTGGAAGCACATCAAAAGCATATGCCAGTGTAAAACCCAAGAGAGGCATGATTCCAAACTGGCAAAGAACACCCACGATGATACCCCAAGGCCTTTTTATGTGCCCTAAAAATTTCTTCAGTTCCACATTGCAGCCCATGGAGAACATCACCAATGCCAGCATAATAGTTAGGACAGTACTTAAGGTTACGCTCAAAATTTTGTTGAAATCATCTTCGGGCTTTAAGCAGGAGGTCCCATTGCAGATGGTGGCATTTTCAGAACACTGTGAAAAATTCCATGTTGATTGTGTTGTTGGAAAAGAGGTTAAAATATCAGATCTTCCTAAATGGTCCTCCTGCATTTTGAAGGAGAAGAAATGACTGTCCAGGCTCTCAGGTACTATATGGAAACTAGTCTTCTTGAGTATCTCATTATAAACTACTAGGGGCAATAAAGAAGATGATAATGCTGCAATTTGTCTGTTGCCAAGGTTTAGAGCTGAGTTGCTGAGTCATACATAATATTCCCCCAGTACAAATAGGGTTTTTTTCACTGCGAATCAATCATTTATTTTCAGAATAAGTTAGGTTTCACACCAAATTAATATTTGGATTAGAGTACTGTAATAAAAGCAAGCACATTCCTTTTCTCCAGAAATATCCTTGGACTTTGACAACTTATTGACTGTGAAACCTATCCTAGCCTTTTCTTGAGAGTTATAGTGTTACTGTATAACCTTCATCAACAACTGCTGAATCAATTTTTAAAATCCATGACATCAGGCCAGTAAAAGAAAATTTACTCTTGCTTATTTTCAGAAAAGCATTTGATATCTTAATTTTGGCACATCATTTTGAGCTAAATATTGAGTCCATTGGAATGTATAAAAATATAAAAATATTGTTCTAAAGTAAGTTTCAGTGTATACTTTTTTACTAGTCCAAAGGCCGAGTTCAACTTAATTTAAAAACTGCTAAATTGTATGTGTGATCTGACATGGAAAATTTCTGGGCTGGCAATTCTTTCAGTGATACGGACCTTTGTGAGATGCGGGGTTTCCAATTGAAATCCCATGTTAGAAACAGGATCACAAATGGAATTGAGATGTTCCTGGGATTCAGATGGCATATAACTATGATGGTGAACTACGGCACATGTGCCACAAGTGCAGCGATGGGCTATGAGCCGGAACGCTAAATTGCACTCCCCGCCATGGCTCGTAAGTTCTTGCGGGACCAGCGCGATTTTGCTGCTGCACCTGTGGAGGTAGCAAAATTGCACCCATGTTTCGGCGAGGTTTTACCTGCGGCTCCATGCACGATTTTGCTACCTCCACAGGTGCAGCAGCAAAATTGGATTGGTTCTGCAAGAACTCATGAGCCACAATGGCGAGCGTAATTTAGCGTTCCAGCTCGTAGCCCACCGCTGCACGAGTGGCATGCAAAGCCATATCGGTGGGCACGTGAGCTTAGGTCTGATGCAAATGTGCACACTGTCCAGCTGATTTTTGAACCTTCTGGGCCCACTAGGAGTCGGCAAACAGCTGTTTTCAGCCTCTGGAGGGGTGGGGGAAGGCCTTTTTCATCCTCCCAAGGCTCCTAGAAAGGCTCTGAAGCCTGGAGAGAGTGAAAAATGGGGGTGCCATCATGTGCCAGGAGTGTGTGTATGTATCATGCACACATGTGTGTGGCCCCCCTACATGGAATTATGGGTGTGGGCATGCATGCACGTATGCGCCCCCACCCCTGTGCCCCCTTTTTGGCACGTGAAACCAAAATGTTTCACCATTACTGATATATAATCTCTCCATTTAAATTAGCAGAGACAGTGTTGAGTGAGCAATTTTGGCTTAGACTGCTTGAAAGACTGTCTTAAACTATACCACTGAACATACGAGAGAAACTTATTTGGCTGCCTCATATAAGTGTTAGTTAAATGTATTTATTTATTTATTTATTTATTGGACTTGTATGCTGCCCCTCTCCGCAGACTCGGGGTGGCTCACAACAAAATAGTGACAGTGTAACAAATCTAATATTAAAACATTCTAAAACCAACATTGGAACCATACAACACAATCATACCATGTGCAAACTGTATAAGCCTGGGGGGTATCTCAGTTCCCCCATGCCTGGTGATATAAGTGGGTCTTTAGTAACTTATGAAACGCAAGGAGGGTGGGGGCGGTTCTAATCTCTGTGGGGAGTTGATTCCAGAGGGCCGGGGGCCACCACAGAGAAGGCTCTTCCCCTGAGGCCCGCCAGAAGACATTGTTTAGTCAACAGGACCCAGAGAAGGCCAACTCTGTGGGACCTTATTGGTCACTGGGATTCGTGCGGCAGAAGACAGTTCTGAAAGTATTCTGGTCCGATGCCATGTAGGGCTTTATAGGTCATTACTAACACAAATGGGGACAAACAGATTAGATCTTTTTGATAGCATCTCTGTGACGCTTACTAAACTGACAATCTGATGCTAAATAGGCTCCTTTATTAAATATAATGCTACTCATTTGCAACTGGAATGTAAAAGTATGATCTATAATAAGATGGCAGAAAAATTAGAGTTTTCTGCATTGTTTGGAACTTCTGCATTTAGTTACTGTACAGAGTTAAATTATTCTAACTGTGCTTTAAAGCAGATCTAAATAATCACTATGAACTGTTATGGCATGTATTGAGTTTGGGCATAATTGGGCCATTATGCATGTGGTGCTCAAAATGAATCTTTTAGTGTAATCATTATATTATCATTATTTGCAGTATTCATAGTTTATCCTTAACTTATTTCATAGATTTTAGTTTTCTTTAGATTGCAGAGCATGAATCACCATTAAACTACCATCCTCAAGGGAGATACATTGTCTCTCTTCTCCACTCAAAGCTATTCAAAGGTAATTGGACAACGAGAGGTGAATTATTCTAAAGATTGTGGATATCAAGATGGTCCTTGAATCAGTGTTACAATGTTCAAACAAAGCAATATCTCTCAGACCGTAGAGATAAACCTGACAGTTCGTTCATATGCATTGGCTGAATCCTTGCAACCAAAACCTCTATGTTACTGATCACAAAAACAGACTGATATTCAGTAAGTAGGCAAGGCAACTTTGTTGGGGATAGATCAGAGGTGGGTTGCTGTTGGTTCAGACAGGTTGAAAATTTACCGTTGCTCACCAAACTGGCAGTGATGACTGGCGATTCATGCTCCCGAACTGGTCCTGTGGTTGCCGCAGCTTGCAAACCCCCCCCCTGTGTATTCTGTACATGCACAGAATGTCATTTTTCGGGTGCTTTGTGCAACGTGATGCAGGGATGCGTGTGAGCGAATCAAGCACTTCTGTCATGATACGAACCAGTAGGGAAGGTTTATGTTTATGTTTGTTTATGTTTATTTAGATTTGTATGCCGCCCCTCTCCGCAGACTCGGGGCGGCTCACAACAAAGTGAAAAAACAGTTTACAACAAATCTAAATTTCTACTAAAAACATTTAAAAAACCCCATTTTCTAAACACACATACATACACACATACCATTCATAAATTGTATATGCCCGGGGGAGATGTCTCAGTTCCCCCATGCCTGACAACACAGGTGGGTCTTAAGGAGCTTACGAAAGGCAAGGAGAGTAGGGGCAGTTCTAATCTCCGGGGGGAGTTGGTTCCAGAGGGTCGGGGCCACCACAGAGAAGGCTCTTCCCCTGGGGCCCGCCAACCGACATTGTTTAATTGACAGGACCCGGAGAAGGCCCACTCTGTGGGACCTAATCAGTCGCTGTGATTCGTGCGGCAGCAGGCGGTCTCGGAGATATTCTGGTCCAGTGCCATGAAGGGCTTTAAAGGTCATAACCAACACTTTGAATTGTGACTGGAAGTTGATTGGCAACCAATGCAGACTGCGGAGTGTTGGTGAAACATGGGCATATCTAGGTAGGCCCATGACTGCTCTCGCAGCTGCATTTTGCACTATCTGAAGTTTCCGAACACTTTTCAAAGGTAGCCCCATGTAGAGAGCATTACAGTAGTCGAACCTCGAGGTGATGAGGGCATGAGTGACTGTGAGCAGTGAGTCCCTGTCCAGATAGGGCCACAATTGGTGCACCAGGCGAACCTGGGCAAACGCCCCCCTCGCCACAGCTGAAAGATGGTTCTCTAATGTGAGCTGTGGATCGAGGAGGACGCCCAAGTTGCGGACCCTCTTCGAGGGGGTCAATAATTCCCCCAGGTAAGTGGTACCCACCCCTGGAGTCGATATATTAAATTTAGATCTTTCTGCTATGTTGCTAGTACACACAACTAGCTCTAAACAGTACACACAACTAGCTCCAAAACAAATGAAAGCAAACAACCTATAGACCCAGAAATCTACTTGGATGACACCCAAACATAGAATTATACATTTTGGAGTTTGTAAAGGCTGTTGGAACAAATCTCTAGAGGTGAAATACCTATTATGCAAGACTTTCAGAAACTTTACAAAATCACTTCTACTAAATACTTTGGATTTCCCCTTGATACTCTTGCTTATCTTTAGAAGTCACTCAGAAGTGGTTAAAAGATAGGTCACTATAGAAATATTAATGGCAAAGGTTTGCCCTACCCAGTCATTTTCAACTAAGAAGTGGTGCCTATCTCTGTTTCTTAGCCAAGGGAAGCAGCATTGTCCAAAGACATTTCTGTGATCCAGAAGTGGGTTCCTCCCGGTTCGGAGTGGTTTGCCCGAACTGGTAACAACCTGCAGGTGATGTCACAATGATGTCACAGAACCGGTTTGGTTGGTGCTGGTCGGTGGATGCCACCATCTTTAAAAAAATTTTTTTGGGGGGAGGAATTTTTTTCTGGTTTTTTTCTTCTGAGTATGCGCAGTGGCAGAATCTCCAGCACTACATGTGCATTGCCATGTTGATTTTGGCTTTTTAAAAAAAAATTCTCAATACGGCACATGCACACAAAACACGGCATGCCACATGGCTCAAGAGGAAGCGAATTGGCAGCAAGGTAAGTTAGAACCCATCCCTGGAGTGGCCATGTGGCCAGCATGACTCTAGGCCGAGGCACATAGAATGCTGCTACCTTCCCACCAAAGTGGTACCTATTTATCTACTTGCATTTGTATACATTTGAACTGCTAAGTGGGCAAGAGCTGGAGTAAATAGTGGGAGCTCGGCCCATCGCGCAGCATTGAGGATTCAGACAAGTTCACTGTTTTTAATTCTGTGCCATCACACCCTCAAATATAAATATTATAGTTAAATAATTCTATGAACAGAATTTCAATTATTTTCAGTTGAAGTTTGTATCTACAGGGCTGGGCTTCAAAAATTTTAGCAAGGGGTTCTCTGCCCTGTTGATGAGTGAGAGATGCCATGATGGGCATGGCCTAGTCAGCCTCTTGCATCATGACAGGGAGGGCTTTTTGCCTTCCCCAGGCTCCAGAGGCTTCCCTCGAATCTCTGGGAGGGCAAAAGTGGCCTCTCCAAGGTCTGGAGGCACTTTGGAAGTCAGAAACCCTTTTACAGCCTTCCTGAACTTCCATTAGGTCCATTTTTTGCTCTCCCTGAGCCTCCATGTGTGCCTTGCATTTACCTGTATCCAAAATGGGCCACATGGGGACTCCTGAGAGGGCCAGATGGGGTGGGTGGGGCCATCCAGGCGTGGGATTTGGGGGTTCTTTGAACTGCACAGAATCTTAACTAGAGGTTCCCCCAAACCCCTGAGAACCCTCAGAGGCTCATCCCTGTACCTGTATAATAAAGGTACTGATCAATGTTTACAAAACAATCTTCTCTCTCTAAAAAAAAAGTCCTTGGATTGTCATACAATGCTTGGATCTGTTAGTTCAGCTAGAAGTAAATCTCTTTTATGTGAGTTAAAGGTATTTGGGTAAGTATTCACTCTCAGGATTATTCCTTTAGAATCCGAGGAAGAGTTGATTTGAAGCTTTAAGAATTAAGAGGGTTATGAATCTTATCATGACATCTAGGTTCTTGACTTGGTATGGCAGGTATGAATTTGGCCCATAAAAAAGCTAGGTCAACATAACTTTCTAAAAGGCAAACATTTACAGCTTTAAGATCATATCCACAGCAATGACTAAGGGTAAAAACTAGGAAATTCCTGTTAGATAAAGACACTGACCTTGAGGTTATTCCCAAACTGAGGATTTAATAACATTGCTCCCCCCACTCTTTTATCACATGTCTGGGGGAAAATGAATTGAAAAATCTCTTAGCTAACCCCTCCCCTTCCTCCTGCTTGACTTTAATGAAGTAGTACCACAATTATACAATTTTATTTGCACCCTCTCCACCAATGATACCTATAATTCATACAACAATGATAGAAATTAGGGGTTTCGCTGCTGAATTAAAGTCTCCTGTTTTAACTGTATTTCATTATTTTTTAATTTTAACTTAATTCGTTCTGTGACCAGGTTCTTAAGTAGAAATTTTGTAAGAAGAAGCAATTTTCCCCATAGGAATCAATGTAAAAGCAAATAATGCGTGCGATTGGGGAAACCACAGGGAGGGTGGAGGCCCTGTTTCCTCCTAGGAGATTCCTAGAGAGGCCCCACAGAGGCTTCTCCCCGCCTTTTCTGGCCCTGTTTCCTCCCAGGAGATTCCTAGAGAGGCCCCACGGAGGCTTCTACCTGCCTTTTCTGGTTACAGTTTCGGAGGCTCGTGTTTGTAAGTGGAAAATGGTTCTTGAGAAGAGGCACAAAAATCTTGAACACCTGGTTCTTATCTAGAAAAGTTCATAAGTAGAGGTGTTCTTAGGTAGAGATACCACTGTACATGTAAGTAGAACAGTTTTTCTTGAGGCTCACAAATAAGTCTTAAATTTTTTGAAAAAAATCAATTAATTCTAGAAATGTCAGCCCTCTGTGAGCATCCTAGATTTTCATGACTTTTTGGGGGGAACTATTACATTTTTTGTGTGTTTAGGTATTGATTTATTTCTAAAAGGATTAGTGTTTTGCTTTCATGATGATATTAGAATAGAAGAACATAAAATTCTAATTAATAAGTTAATATGAAAACAAAATCTTACGCTTATGCACACGCACACACACACACGCAAACACATTAGCTTCATCAGTAATTAAAATAAATCCATCATGCCTCTTCCAAGATACATCCAATTAATCTGAGTTACTAGCTTCAATTAGATCTCATTGATAGACTGTTTTACCAGACAAATTGGCTTGTATAGTGGCTTTTTGTGTTCTCTGAACACACTGTAATTTAATGTTAAGACCTTGATTTTGTTATTTTGCAAGGTAGCTTGAAACTAATTGTACATAATCTCTCCACAATTCAATTAGAGCAAATTCTGCTTCATTCAAATCTTTAACCTGAATGACTATAATTAATTCTGGAAACTTTAAAGGGAATAGGAAAGTAAACAAGAAAGAAATGAAACGCAGGTGGGCAACAGAAGACAAGACAGGTTGAGAAGTGGACAAGTTAATACAGAATGAAAGTCCAACTAAATATGCCCTCTTTTGATCTTTCATCAATACAGTTTTCGAGTTTGATGCATTCTATAAGGAATTACTGTCAGTTCTCAAACAAACTGAAGTTATAGTGAATGGGGTTAAACTCTAGGATTATGAAGAAATATGATATCTGTATTAAAATTGATGCCTTTTTGGGCCAGTGATCGTAATGTAGTGGTTCTGTTTCAATTATTACATAAACCTCTGCTTTTTAAAAAGATCATCAAAATACAGATAGTCCTCAACTGATGACTGCAATTGAGCCTAAATTTTCTGTTGCTAAGTGAAAGATTTGTTAAGTGAATTTGGCCCCATTTTTTGCCACGTATGGCTGTTCAATGGATCTGGCTTCAGACAACATCTTCAGTTATTAAATTAGTACCATGGTTGTTGAGTGAATCTGGTTTCCCTGTTGACTTCACTTGTCAGAAAGTCACAAAAGGGGATCACATGACTCCAGGGCACTGCAAATATGAATCAATTTCCAAGCATCTGAATTTTGATCGCATGACCTTGAGGATTCTGCAATGGTAATAAGAGTGGAAAAATGGTGTTGTGATTCAGTCTGAGGCTCCTCAGGGAACGGCTGGAACTCTGCCGGCTCCATGCTCAGAGGGGGAGGACGAGGAACAGGAGGAGGAGGAGGACCAGGCAGATGGGGAAATGGAATGTCAGGACGAGGAGGAGGGAGAACAGCCTGAGACCCCCGGGGGGAGCTCTCCCCAGCGAGTAGCCTGGAGTCATTAGATGAGAACGCACAAGCCATCAGAGATATGAGGCAGAGAAGGGCAGCACAACGAAGGGGACAATTAGCCAGGTATTTCCATCCCTAATAGGCAACAGCTGGGTTTGGGTGTGGTTCTCCTCAGAAAGGTTGAAAAGGCAGGCCCGCCCTTCCTGTATTGTGGAGAGTTATCGTTTGGGAGTCCTGTGACCTTGCTTCGATCCTTGGCGTCTCTGATTGTGGCTTGTGGCCTCGAAGGCTGAAAACTTGGGAGAGGCATGGGTTTTATTATCTACAGTGGTGTGTGTGCCAGCAAGAAGCCTGTTGTATTGTCTGGCTGTCATGACTTTTCTGTGAAGCTTCATAGCATTCCAGTTTGTAAGAACAGTTTTTGTTATCTGTGTTTGTTTTCAAAGATATAAAATGACTTTGCTTTTTACCAGCGTGTCTGACTACTCTTTTTAGTTGGTGTTGACGTCTGGGGGAACCCAGACAGAACAAATGGTCATAAGGTTCACTTGTAAGTAGAGGTCTACCTGTATACAATACCAATGATTATCTTGAAAACTGAAACAGACCAAGTTACTTCTGAGAGTGCTTTATTTTCCAGCTTTCATCTGCTTTATTAAGTGTAGTTGGGTAGTTCCAAACTATTTGGCAATGGCTGGAGAGCTGGTTAGTCTGAAGGTGTTTCTCAGTTTTGGAAATTGAAGGGAAAAGCTTCTTGTGGCTCTTACAAAGTCTTTGAAAACCGCTTCTATGGTCGGGATGTGAATTAGTATTTTACTGTTTTAATTATGTTTCCCATTTGTTCTACCTGTCGTTTGGTAGTAGTATCCATCTAGACCAGTGATGGAGAACCTATGGCACGGGTGTCACAAGTGGCATGCAGAGCTATATCTGTTGGCACACGAGCCGTTGCCTTAGCTCAGCTCCAATGTGCCTGTGTGTGCTGGCCAGCTGATTTTTGGCTGCACAGAGGCTCTGGGAGTGTGTTTTTGGCTTCCAGAGAGCCTCCTGGGAGTTGGGGGAGGGCATTTGTACCCTCCCCCAGCTCCAGGAGCCTGGGGAGAGTGAAACATGGCCTACTAGGTCCACCAGAAGTTGAGAAATAGGCCTTCAGAGGGCCTCCGGGGTGGTGGTGGTGGAGGAAGCTGTTTTCATTCTCCCCAGGCATTGAATTATGGGTGAGGGCACTCACACATGCACATTCTTTCAGCACCCAAGGGAAAAAAGGTTTGCCATCACTGATCTAGATACAAATGATGCAGAGATTTCAGGTAGTGCTAATGCTAATACTAATGATGTAGTGCATTAGAGGCAAAAATCAGTTCTATGCATCACATTATGAGTCAAAGTACTACCAGTAGGTGTTTTCATTCCATCATCTTCAAACCTGTTCTCTCTGAAAACCTGTCATGTATGTTAGATTTGACAGTAAAACATAGGAAGCATTCCTAAGCCATATGCATTAGTGCTTGGGTGATACTGGTTATAACTGGACTGTAATTCTCAACAAATCCATTGGGCCCAGTCAGTACTGAGGAGTGCTGGTGTTCTGTCGGGCTCTCTGGTAGACTCCTCCCAAAAATTCACAGGTACAAATTTCAGACACACACACATTTGAACATTCAAAACAATGTTCTTTTTAATGAAAATTCACTTAAACTAAGCCCTCTTTTGGTATGGCAAAGAGCACTAGTCTCCAAACAAACTGCTAATTTATACAAGTCCCTTATCAGTCCTGTGATACTTAGCTTGCAGCTGTGAGGCAATTCACAGTCCTTCTTCTTTCACAAAGTGAAACACACTTTGCCCTGGTTTAGTTTCAAAGTAGGGAAAAATCAGCACACAAAAAGTCAGTCAGTAAAGCAGTCATGAAATACAAGGATCAGATAATCCTCCACAATGGCCAAACCCACAGGCTGCTATTTATAGCAGCCTCACTAATCACCACAACCCCACCCACAACCCCACCCACAACCCCACCCAACCACAGGTGGCCTCATTTTCTTTGATAATAATCTCTCAGTTGTTGTTGCCTATGCATCGCTCTCCGCATGCGTGGCTGTATCATTAACTCTTGTTCTGAATCCAAGGAGGAGCTAGATAATTGATCTCCTTCTGAGCTGTCTGCCACACTCTCCTCCTCCCTGTCACTCATGTCTTCTTGGTCAGAGGAGCCTTCATCTTCAGATTCCACCGGGGGCAAACTAGGCCTGCAGCATGTGGATGTCTCCCCCACATCCACAGTCCTTGGGGCAGGAGCTGGGCCAGAGCTAACCACAACGGCTGGGAGTTGATGTTCAACAACATCAACAACATGATGTCCCTCATTGTCTTGAAGGCTGGTGCAGCAGTAGGCAGTTTCATTTACCCTTGATTTTATCTAGAAAAAGGAAATTCTCATTTGTTGGTGAGCTGGGCAGCTATATAAATTGATTTAGTAAATAAATAAATTTGAAGAGGCTGATCTACAGTATGTATGATGTGGTCAGTTTATGGTGAGGAATATTTTTACATTTGCCAGATGATAGTCTTGTTCTGGTTTGGAAATGATTGTCAAGTTAAATGTTAGAAATTTATCTTTCCCTCATGGGGAAAAGGAATCCCCAATCTGAGTATTGTATTGGCAGTTCTGTGTTAGCAAAAACTTCAGAAGAAATTGATTTAGGGGTAGTGATTTCTGACAGTCTCAAAATGGGTGAACAGTGCAGTCAGGCGGTAGGGAAAGCAAGTAGGATGCTTGGCTGCATAGCTAGAGGTATAACAAGCAGGAAGAGGGAGATTATGATACCGCTATATAGAGTGCTGGTGAGACCACATTTGGAATACTGTGTTCAGTTCTGGAGACCTCACCTACAAAAAGATATTGACAAAATTGAACGGGTCCAAAGACGGGCTACAAGAATGGTGGAAGGTCTTAAGCATAAAACGTATCAGGAAAGACTTCATGAACTCAATCTGTATAGTCTGGAGGACAGAAGGAAAAGGGGGGACATGATCGAAACATTTAAATATGTTAAAGGGTTAAATAAGGTCCAGGAGGGAAGTGTTTTTAATAGAAAAGTGAACACAAGAACAAGGGGACACAATCTGAAGTTAGTTGGGGGAAAGATCAAAAGCAACATGAGAAAATATTATTTTACTGAAAGAGTAGTAGATCCTTGGAACAAACTTCCAGCAGACGTGGTAGATAAATCCACAGTAACTGAATTTAAACATGCCTGGGATAAACATATATCCATCCTAAGATAAAATACAGAAAATAGTATAAGGGCAGACTAGATGGACCATGAGGTATTTTTCGGCCGTCAGTCTTCTATGTTTCTATGTTTCTATCTTACAAGTTTGGGGCAAAGATTAGCTTGCAAAAAGTGGGATAATTATTTTCCTGAAGTGCTGATGCTTGAAAATGGTATTTAGAAGATCTAAAGTGAAGAAGACAAAATTAGATTATGTTCTCAAATGTTCTTAATGAAAATCTCCATCTTCTTATCTGTTTTTGAATAATTTAAAAATCCCTGACTTGTCTTCTGTTTAAGTGCCAAACCTAGATTGTTCCTTCAGGGATTATTATACAGTAAATGCTTTTTATTGACTGAGTCTATTTAAATTTAAAACAGAATTGAAAGCTGAAGAGAAAATTGGCTTAATAATTGATCTTATCAATAGCAACTTCTGAAATCAATAGTTATCCGACAACAGTTAGCTTCCCAACTTATGTCTTGCCATTAAAATATAGGGTAATAGTTTTGAAATAACGACAGATACATTATCCATGCCTGGTAAATCGTAACGTATTGATGAAACTTCCACATTTTAATTATATTCAATAACACACCCTGTTTCTTGACAGAATTTCCTGTCATCATTTTAGCAAGCAGAATGAAAGAAAATATAAGTCAGGATTAATTCAGAAGGTCTCAGTTCTTTAAGGAAGGCATGAAAGTTCATTTCATAAGAAAGGACAAATCGTGATCCTTTTCCACATGCTATAATGATCCCCAAGAATGGAGCAGTGTGGGAAGATGGAGATCTGTGACCGGTGACAAGCTTATTAGATTGTACAAATAAAAGAGAATGTTGTAGCTCAGGATTGAACTGTGAAGTCCTCAATGCTGTCTGAACTTGGTGGTTGCCTTGTAGATGTTTCATTACCCAACTAGGTAACATTATCAGTGCTAGAAGGGTGTGTTTCTCTGTTTATATGCAAGTGCCTTGCCTTGTCCATGTTGGTGGCAGTGTTTCTTCATTAGGCTATTGTTTACTGTTTGATAGTTTGTCTGAATTGGTAGTTCCTTGATTGGGATATTGTTTACTGCTTGTAAACATTAGATTGCATTGGATCTACTTAAAATACAATAAGTCTATGCCAGGTATGAAAGATTAGATTCCACACATGAAGACCCAATTAAACTAATCTTTTGCTAAAAGATCTAAGCACCTAAATCTTCTCAATTAATGGTTGGCTTCTGGTTGATAAGGGTAATGGAATTCAAAGGTTGTTGGACTTAGACCACTTGTGGCTACATAGAGATTGCAAAGCTGTTCCCTCTTTTAACTCCCCCCTCCTTCTCCTACAGTCTGGTACTCTTGAGATGACAAATAGAAATGTTGATCATTGACCAATAAAAGTACATTCAAGAAAACAAACAATACAAAACTATCTCCTAACAACAAGATATAAAGTAGGAAACATTTGCTTGTTTTAGAGAAATAAATTGACCTTGATTGCTTAATACATAGTATAAATAAATAATATGAGATTGCCCCAGAAAAAGATAAAATAAAAAGAGGGGTCATCAACTGGTGGTGAATGTAATGTACAGTAGTGCTGTATAATTGGCAATGCAGAAAAAAAATGAATGGTGGTTTCTATGGTATCTATATCATGGACTTGATATTTAATGGATTTCAGTTCCCATGATTACCAGCCAGCATAGGATTACTGAATTTGAAGTCCTTCACATCTGAAAATCACCAGGAGAAGATTCATAATGTATAACTGTATAAGTGCTGATGGGGTACAGTGAATCATTTGGAACTGTCTTTGCTGTCTCTTTGCTGTCAAATCAAAATTTGGCTTTTGGCTATTTATTTCATCATGGGTAGTGAATCTGATACCCATTAGATATTTTGGACGTGGCTTCTTCCATCAATCTTAACTAACATGACCAAGTGCAAAGAATATTTGTCCAAAGCTCTGCTGATTTGTCTTAATACATTTCTTAATTGCCTTCAAGACTGCCATTTAAAATCTATTATAGTTACAAGCTCATAACATCTCATGAAGGAATCAGTCAAAGCAAGTGAAAGGTAGATTGGAGAGGTGGAGAGTGCAGGAGGGGAGTTAGAGAGACTTGAATGCAGACTGATAATTCAGTAATAAGATAGAGGTATTAACATGAATATAGAATGACTTGAAATAGAGAATTAGGCATGTTTTTGAGATGTATGCAAGGTATATGATGTGAAAAAAATAAACACACACACACAGAGCGCAAGTGAAAGTTGAAAACTGAATGGAAACAGCCTAAATAATTAAATGCAGGATTAAAAAAACATTTTGTTAAAAGCCAAAGAAAATGAGCAGGTTTTGAAAAACCTACAAATAGAATAGAATAGAATAGAATAGAGCACCTCCCTTATGAAACCAGGTTGCAACGCCTTGGTCTCTTCAGCCTTGAAAGACGGCGTTTAAGGGGTGACTTGATCGAAGTGTATAAAATCATGCATGGGATAGAAAAGGTGGATAGAGAAAAAATATTTTCTCTATCACACAATACTAGGACAAGGGGGCACTTTCTAAAGCTCATAGGTAAGAAAGTGAGGACAAAGCAAGGGAAATATTTCTTCACCCAGAGGGTCATTGGTTTATGGACTTCACTTCCAGAAGAGGTCGTGACAGCTGTCAGCCTTGATAGCTGCAAGGCAGGACTAGACAGATTCATGGATGCCAAGTGTATCGGTAGTTATTGAAATGGATGTCCATGTGCCGCCTCTATGTAGGTTGAGGTAGGCAGGATTCCCTTGAGTACCATTTGTTGGGGGTCAGGGGAAAGGGAGGGTCTTGCCTCCTCTTTCTGCTCAAGATCCCCATGGACAATTTGTGGGCCACTGTGTGACACAGAATGCTGGACTCGATGGGCTTCGGCCTGATTCAGCATGGCTCTTCTTATGTTCTTATGTTAGAATAGAATAGAATAGAATAGAATAACAGAATTGGAAAGGACCTTGGAAGTCTTCTAATCCAATCCCCGGTTTAGACAGGAAACCCAGCACTACTTCAGACAAATTGTTATCCAATATCTTCTTTAAAACTTCCAGTGTTGGAGCATTTACAACTTCTGGAGGGAAGTTGTTCCACTGATTAATTGTTCTAACTGTCAGGAAATTTCTCCTTAGTTCTAAGTGGCTTCTCTCCTTGATTAGTTTCCGTCCATTGCTTCTTGTTCTACCCTCAGGTGCTTTGGAGAATACATTGACTCCCTCTTCTTTGTGGCAACCCTTGAGAGATTAGAATGGCCCCCACCCTCCTTGTCTTTCGCAAATTACTCAAGGACCCACCTTTGTCACCAGGCATGGGGGAGTTAGGATATTCCTTCCCCTAGGCCATTACAAGTTATGTATGGTATGTTTTGTGTGTATGTTTGGTTTTTATAATAAGGGTTTTTAGTTGTTTTATTAAATTTGATTGTTACATGTTGTTTTTTATCATTGTTGTTAGCCGCCCCGAATCTGCGGAGAGGGGCGGCATACAAATCCAATTTAAAAATAAATAAATAATAATAATAATAATAACAACAACAACAAAAATAACATTGCTATCATGTTTCCCCTAGTCCTTCTTTTCATAAAATTTTTCATAACAATAACAATCCAGTGCCAGCAAAACCATTCTTTATATGTGTTATCCTCAAGTCCAATAATCATCTTTGTTGCTCTTTTCTGCACTCTTTGTAGAGTCTCAACATCTTTTTTACATCGTGGTGACCAAAATTGGATGCAGTATTCCAAGGATGTGTCAAGTGTTTTAAAAAATAAATATAAAATTAGATAAATAAATATAACAAAATTAGAGATCTAGTTGATTATTTCCTAGTCTTTTTCTTAGGTTTTTAAAATCAGGTTATGTTAAGTGTTTCCTTTTTTAAATTAATTTGGTGGGATAGTTGTAGAAGCCTCTTATTTTGTAAGGTGATGGTATTTAAATTTTATAATAGTTTGAGCATTGCTGTAGAATCTATTAAAGGCCTTGTTGGAAATGTTTAAAATATATAAATAGCATGAAAATGATGCACAATGCAAAAGTGGATGGGCCACTCAATAATCTTCGTTGTCTCTTTTGGGTACATACATGACAGATTTCAAATTAGAACCTAGTTGACAAAAACACTTTTCACTCTTCAAGGTTGTAACCTGGAATGTCATACAGATAGTCCTTGACTCACATCCACAATTGGGAACAGAATTTCTGTTGCTAAGCAATGCAAATTGTTAACTGAGCCACGCATACTTTTATGATCTTTCCGTCATGGTTTTTTTTTTTTAGTGAATCACTGCAATTTTTAAGTGAGTCAAGAAATCCTTAAGCAAATTTGGCTTTTCCCATTGACTTCACTTGTTGGAAGCTACTGGGAAGGTCGCAAATGGTGATCATATGATTCTGGGATCCTGCAATCATCGTAAATACAGGGCCATGGCCAAGCAACCAAATTTTGATCACATTACTGCAACAGTTGTAAGAGTGAGGACTGCTCACAAATCCCTTTTTTAAAACGCCATTGTAATTTTGAATGATTGCTAAAAGAATAGTTGCAATTCAAAAACAATTGAACTTGTATGAATTTTTCTCTTTTGGAACACAGTCACTGTTTATGAATGTATATAAATCAAAATACACTATCAAAAAGCCATTACTCTGATGCATTCATATATATATTTTCCTAAGATAAATGTGCAATCTTCAACACTGCCTTAATTCTTGGAAAACAAATGTCCTTTCCTAGCTTGCTATAGCTCTGTGTCTATAAGATTGGTAAGGTAACACATACTTGCTGTTACATTTCTGACAGCCTAAAAATCAAATGTGCTATATTTTACAGCTGACTGGAACATGATTGATGGAGAGATTGACTGGATAGCATAAAAATATAATCATAAGGGCTCTTGGGCATAGTCAAATAAAACCCATCACAATTTTTTAAAAATCAGCACAAGAACAACATAACAAAACATCTGCAATTACAATTCACACTTTTCCAAATTTCTGTCTATTAGTAGCTCAAGATGTATCATGGGACTGCATGAACCATTCTAATATAAGACTGGCTGTACAAAATATTTAGCATTTATTTTGCTATTTAGTTGGTTAAATGCATTAGATATTTTGGGAAAGATCTCAACAGAATTTTTGACTTGTCATACTCTAGAATTATTAGATTACAAACTGTAAAAGCACCAGCCTGCACAATCTGTAGCCTTTGTCTTTACAAATGAATGTGTTTTAGTTCTATATCTATGAAATTCATACGTTCTGGCAAAATCAGCTCTGGAGTAAAGAGGATGCTTTAAGTAAGTTCTACTATAGGTTTTTTAAAATGTAAATTTGGAAAGGTAATACCTCATCTTATAAACGCCTCATCATACAAACTTTTCGAGATACAAACCCGGGGTTTAAGATTTTTTTGCCTCTTCTTACAAACCATTTTCACCTTACAAACCCACCGCTGCTGCTGGGATGCCCCGCCTTCGGACTTCCGTTGCCAGCAAAGCACCCGTTTTTGCGCTGCTGGGATTCTCCTGAGGCTCCCCTCCATGGGAAACCCCACCTCTGGACTTCCGTATTTTTGTGATTATTATTATTATTATTATTATTATTATTATTATTATTATTTATTAGATTTGTATGCCGCCTCTCTCCATAGACTGCAGGGAAATCCCAGCAGGGAAATCCCAGCAGCGCAAAAACGGGCGCTTCGGCTGGCAAAAGGGGTGAATTTTGGGCTTGCACGCATTAATTGCTTTTCCATTGATTCCTATGAGAAACATTGTTTCGTCTTACAAACTTTTCACCTTAAGAACCTCGTCCCGGAACCAATTAAGTTTGTAAGACAAGGTATCACTGTATTACATTCAAGATGTACCTTAAGGAAATGTGTCTTAGCTTCAGGTGCTTTAAAATACACAGAGTTCTACTCCTAGAATGCTATGCTGGCTAGGGAATTCTGGGAGTTGAAGTCCACATATCTTAACATTTCCAAGGTTGAGAAGCATTGCCTTAAGGCTTTTAAAAGCGAGTGCACCCAATTAGGACATTCATAACTTGACCTAGAAATGTCCAAGTAGCTTGATTTTCCCCCCTTAAAAATAAATGTATTTTTTTTTCATGTACTTTCTTTCCAAAATAGCCTAGAGCAACGTACTAGAGAATAGTAGAAAATCTGAATAAAGCAATCATAATAAAGGCATCACTTCTTAAAAACAATAACATTAAATTTAATTTTAAAAACAGTAAGGAAAAATACTAGTGGATATAAAAACCCTCTCTTCTAGAATGGCTTTTGTTCTACACAGGTTTGGCTGGAGAGCCATATCTTTAAAGCATTCAACTTATAACTGCCTGCCTGGCGCCTATTTAAATTTATGATGGACCTTGAAAAAAAGGATTTATGAACTGGTTTCAAAGTTCTGATATCTGGGCTGTCCTGTAGTCATGTGGCTGCATTTTGGGTGCTTGGCAACAAGCCCACAATCACAGCCATTTGCACCACATGATCCTGATTTAAGACATTTTTACTGGAAACCAAGGTTTATTTTTGATTTCTGGCAAAACACACCCTACAGTGAACAATGGGATTGCTTAAGAACCATCGCATTTGCTTTACAACTGCTGCAGAAAGGGTTGCAAAACTGGATCCAGTCACGTGGTGAGCCACTTTATGTCATGACTTATAACTACAGTAGTACCTCTAGATACAAGTTGCTCCACATGCGAGTATTCCAAGATACGAACCACAAGGGGAGAGAAATTTCTGTTCCAGACCCGAGTTCAAATTCGGGATACGAACCGAGCGTCCACCAGGTGGCGCAGGAATCCTTGCTTCTGGTTATCTCGGAGGGGAAAAACAAAGTCTAAAAGCCATTTGTTCCAGATACGAGTTGTTCGACATACAAGCTCCCTTCTGGAACGAATTAAACTCGTATCTATGAATGGCTCAATTGCAGTCGTAACTCAAGTATTTATTTTTAGAAATTAAACTGCATGGAACCATCTACACTACTCAGAGGCCCCAATTCGTGGCTTTTGCGTGAATAGCTATTGATCTCCATGACTTCTATAAATTTGTCTGTGACCTTTTTTGAAGCCGATAGTCAGCATCATATCCCATGATATTGAATTCCAAAGTTATACTATGCATTATGTACAAAGGTTTTATCTTTTGCCTGGCTCGAATCTCCTATGTTTATTGGATTTATTTTATTCTATTAAACTGCCAGACTTCCCCAACATATACTTTATATAAAGTTATGTGCATGACAAATAGCTTATTGCTTTTGTGTTCTATAAAAAACCCTGGAGTTTAATAGCTATATTTTCAACCCATTTATTAAGCAATATAAAGCAAACAATAATAATATGAGAAAAAAATTCATGCTAACAATTCTGTAACATTTGGAGAATGTAATTCACAAAAGTTTTCAATACAGGGATACCTTGTTTTATTGCGTTCTGCTTTATTGTGCTTTGCATATTGCAATTTTTTATAAGACTCTCTAACAGCAAAAAATATTATGACTTGAAGGCTCAGAGGATGATTAGCATATTTTTTTAGCAATAAAGTATTTTTTAATTAAGGTAGGCACATTGGATTTTTTAAAGATATAACGCTGTTGAGCACTTAATGGACACAACATTGTGTAAATATAACTTTTATATGCCCCCGAGAAACCCAAAAAATTCACGTGGATCACTTTATCCCATTATTCACTTTATTGCAGTGATTTGGAATCAAACTTACAATATCTCTGAGGTACGGTTAGTAACTTTCATTTAATGTTTAAAGAATCAAAATAAAATACAGTGATATAATTACATAATGTCATACTTGGTTTTGAAATTTTTTCTCTCACACCTGCACCCACAGATAACAGCATAAGGTGGGTTGAATTTCCTTTAGAAAAATAAAGGTAAAGATAAAGGAACCCTGGTGGCATGGTGGTTTAAAGTGCAGTATTGCAAGCAAATTCTGCCCACAGTCTGGAGTTTGAACCTTATGAGGCACTAGGTTGATTAAGCCTTCCATCTTTCTGAGACCCAGATTGTTAGGGGCTATATGCAAATAATGCTTACATTGTAAACTGTAGAGCAGAGATCTTCAAACTTGGCAACTTTAAGACTTGTGGACTTCAACTCCCAGAATTCTCCAGCCAGCTTTGCTGCCTGGAGAATTCTGGGAGTTGAAGTCCACAAGTCTTAAAGTTGCCAAGTTTGGGGACCCCTGCCGTAGAGTTCTGTAAAGTGTTATGGGAGAGTATATAACCTAAATGTATTTACTGACCCCTCGCATCCTGGACATAAACTGTTTCAACTCCTACCCTCAAAATGTCGGTACAGAGCTCTGCACACCAGGAAAACCAGACACAAGAACAGTTTTTTCCCGAACGCCATCACTCTACTAAACAAATAATTCCCTCAACACTGTCAGACTTTTTACTAAATCTGCACTTCTATTCTAGTTTTTCTCATCATTCCTATCATCCTTTTCCTCCCACTTAGGACTGTATGACTGTAACTTGTTGCTTGGATCCTAAGATTTTTATTAATATTGATTGTTTCTTCATTGCTTATTTGACCCCTATGACAATCATTAAGTGTTGTACCACATGATTCTTGACAAATGTATCCTTTTCTTTTATGTACACTGAGAGCATATGCACCAAGACAAATTCCTTGTGTGCCCAGTCACACTTGGCCAATAAAAATTCTATTCTATTCTAAATCTGTATTGAAATGGATTTCTTATTAAGACATCTCCCCCCGGCTTTCTTATATTTTATGTTTGGTATGTATGTGTTGTATGGTTTTTAAATTGTTGGGGGGTTTTAATGTAATTTTATTATTAGATTTGTTCCTTTGTTATACTGTTTTTATTACTGTTGTGAGCTGCCCTGAGTCTTCGGAGAGGGGAGGCATACAAATCTAATAAATTGAATTGAATTGAATTATTCTTATCACTGTGTATCTAGGATCTGGGATCCAAATGGAAATTTCAAGCTATCTATCACTGTAGCACTAACCGATTGTAAAACAAACCAACAAACCAACAAACCAACCATGATTTCTGAATCAATTTATCATTGTCTAACATGGATTTACCGCTTGATTTGTTTTGTCATTCCCCATTTCTAAGTGAAGATGCACTACTGTAATCTCTCAGGGCTTCATTTGTGAAATAGAACACTATTATGCAGATGGTTTTTTGAGAATGCCATGTATATAGCATTTCTTGCCAGTTGCCAGTGGTTTTATTTCCTTCATTTATCTAAGAATGTCTGAAGAATGAAATGTTTACATTCTCTGATTGTTATGAGATGGTGGGGATGTTTAGACCTCATTAGGGATGTGTAGATCAGTCTGAATCCAATCTATGTCAATGTTGAAACATTTTCTTATTATTGCACTTGTCAAATTATTTTAGCAAGAAAATTTCATTTATTTTCAAAGGAATGTTTCTTGATATACATAGCGTACACACATTGTGTGTGGGCATGTATGTGTGTGTGAAATGTTTGAAGAAGCACCTTGCCATTGTGACACAACAACCACACCTTTTGCACATGTGTTGCCTGGGATGGAGCTACTTGAATTAGTGCACTGGTACCTACAGATACCTCTCTATACAACTTTCCTTGATAAAATATTCAGCAGAACTGCAGCTAATATTTGTGATTTTATTAATATTACTTTATTAACCCACTATCTGCTGAAGCATTAAGGTAATTTCAGTTATCAAAGTAAAGTAGGAAGGGGTTGTCCTTCTATGAATGCAAAGTGTCCCTCACATCTTCTTTGAAGATTGTTCTTTATATGTCTTTAGTTAATAATGTGTAGGGGATAGCAGTCTGAGATGTGACACCCAGTTGAACCTAATTAAAAAATCCAGATAATCGTATTCATCCAGGTGTTTATCTGAAATGATAGAAACCAATTTAAAAACAGAGTGACATGAGGGAAGGTTTGGTAGGGAAGGTTTGCCTATTTGCCGATGACTCTAAAGTGTGCAATAGGGTTGATATTCCTGGAGGTGTCTGTAATATGGTAAATGATTTAGCTTTACTAGATAAATGGTCAAAGCAATGGAAACTGTAGTTTAATGTTTCCAATTGTAAAATAACGCACTTGGGGAAAAGCGAATCCTCAATCTGAGTATTGTATTGGCAGTTCTGTGTTAGCAAAAACTTCAGAAGAGAAGGATTTAGAGGTAGTGATTTCTGACAGTCTCAAAATGGGTGAACAGTCAGGTGGTAGGGAAAGCAAGTAAGATGCTTGGCTGCATAGCTAGAGGTAAAACAAGCAGGAAGAGGGAGATTATGATCCCGCTATATAGAGTGCTGGTGAGACCACATTTGGAATACTGTGTTCAGTTCTGGAGACCTCACGTACAAAAAGATATTGACAAAATTGAACGGGTCCAAAGACGGGCTACAAGAATGGTGGAAGGTCTCAAGCATAAAACGTATCAGGAAAGACTTAATGAACTCAATCTGCATAGTCTGGAGGACAGAGGGAAAAGGGGGGATATGATCGAAACATTTAAATATGTTAAAGGGTTAAATAAGGTCCAGGAGGGAATTGAACGCAAGAACAAGGGGACACAATCTGAAGTTAGTTGGGGGGAAAGATCAAAAGCAACATGAGAAAATATTATTTTACTGAAAGAGTAGTAGATCCTTGGAACAAACTTCCAGCAGCCGTGGTTGGTAAATCCACAGTAACTGAATTCAAACATGCCTGGGATAAACATATATCCATCCTAAGATAAAATACAGAAAGTAGTATAAGGGCAGACTAGATGGACCATGAGGTCTTTTTCTGCCGTCAGTCTTCTATGTTTCTAAGTAAAAGAATAGTAATCTTGCCATCAGAATTAGCTTTGCAGGGCCCCTGGTTAGCTGAATTTGTAACAATTGTTAGATAAAATTCTGCAAGACCAATGAAGAGTTAGATAGCGTATCTCTTCTATGAATAGAATTGGATTAAAGTACTTTTTGTTCTGACACAAAAACACTTTTTTGGTGTATTTATGCTGAACAATGAGAAGAAGGTGACACATTATAAAGGAGGTGGTCTACCTAATTTGCACCCTCTCATTTTTATTTAAATAGGTTATTATTATCACTGTATGTATATACAAAGTATACCCATACAACAAAATTCTTTGAATTGACTAATGCTGGTAAACTTTGTTTCTAGCTTTCAACCGTCTGTAAAGTTCAATGAAAATGGATGTGGATTCATTTCCAATAAAATGTATGGAGGAATTATTTTATATTTCTTAAAGCAGAGGCACAATAGCCATATCACTTATATACCACTTCACAGTGCTTTACATCCCTCTCTAAGTGCTTTATAGTCAGCATATTGCCCCCAACAATTTGGGTCCTCGTTTTACCGACTTCAGAAGGATGAAAGGATGAGTCAACCTTGAGCCTGGTGGGATTTGAACTGCCAAATTGCAGGCAGCCAGCAGTAGTAGCCAACAGTATTACACTCTAATCACTGAGGCAATGAACAGTCCAAAACATTGTTTCTAGTTTAAAGAAGAAAAATTTAAAAGCAAACGGTTGGCAATGAATACAAACTAGTAAAATGACAGGAACGTTCTCTTACGAGAGAAACGGTGATGATGTCTGATTACCAGCTGTCTGTTTTGACAGGCAACCTGTTGCTTAATTTAAACTGCTTACTGTGTGATAGGTAATTATGTGCTTTATAAAGATTAAAATGTGTAACATTAACTTTGCCGAGCCTAGTTAAAAAACACACGCTCCCACTGTTTCAGCTCTATCATGTTTAATCTGTTAGCCAGTCAAGTGAAGAACATACAGTTGATATGGTTGAAGGTAGCTTCGCTTGAGCAATGGCTAAATTGTTTCCGCAATAAGAAAATCATGCCCTGTGTGCAAATTAACCTATGCATGCTTCCCTCGTGTCATATTAATTTCCTTTTAGCTGTTAGTAAAGAACCTTCTTCCGAGGGTCATGTTCAACTCTGAAGGCCGCCATAATAATCTAAGAGAAAGAGAGAGAGAGAGAGAGAGAGGGAAGGAGGGAAAGGGGGAGGAGGGAGTGGGAGGGAGGTAGAGAGAGAGAGAGAAAGATTGAGATTAAAAGGCTCTTTCCTGGCATGTTCTCCTAATTCAGTGCTTCTCAATTATTTTCAGTTAGCCTCCCCAAAGAAGAATATATATTGTGCCACATGTTTTTGGTTGAATTTGAAAATTAAGGGAGACTAGGATAGATCTATTTCAGCCTTATTTTGGCCTCATCAGCTAGCCATACCCTCACTGGGACTTGAACCTGCAACCTTGGCCTTGTAAGGCAGAGAATTAACCTCTAGGCTACAGTATCCAATCCCTTCAGCTCTGTACCAGGGAAGGGTTACATATTTTTGTGGCGAATTACCCTTTTATATAGGGGGTTTAAGATTTTTTTGCCTCTTCTTCCAAACTATTTTCACCTTACAAACCCAAGCCGCCGCCACTGGGATGCCCCACCTCCGGACTTCTGTTGCCAGCAAAGCGCCTGTTTTTGTGCTGCTGGGATTCCCCTGAAGCTCCCCTCCATGGGAAACCCCACCTCCAGACTTCCGTGTTTTTGCATCACAAAAACACAGAAGTCCGGAGGTGGGGTTTCGAGGACTTCCGTGTTTTTGCGATGCTGCAAATTCGCTGAGGCTCCCCTCGCTGGAAACCCCACCTCCGGACTTCTGTTGCCAACAAAGCACCCATTTTTGTGCTGCTGGGATTCCCCTGCTGGGATTCCCCTGCAGCATCACAAAAACACAGAAGTCCGGAGGTGGTGTTTCCCATGGAGGGGAGCCTCAGGGAAATCCCAGCAGCGCAAAAACGGGAGCTTCGGCTGGCAAAAGGGGTGAGTTTTGGGCTTGCATGCATTAATCACTTTTCCATTGATTCCTATGGGAAACATTGTTTCGTCTTACAACATTTCACCTTACAAACCTCGTCCCGGAACCAATTAAGCTCGTAAGACGAGGTATCACTGTATATGAAAAAATATTTAACAGGGGTGAAAAGAAAGGAGGAGAGAAATGTATGTCTCCCAAAAGCTAAGACGAGGAAATATAATGAAGTGTATACAGTGCTTGGCTTCACTGTGACTATGGTGGGAGACAAGGAAAGACGGTATGTTTACTGTGTCTAAAAATGTTGTCAGCGGACAGAATGAAGTCAAATAAATTAAGGTGTCACTTAAACACATTACACCCCAATCATGCTGATAAGCTGATTGAGTTTTTTCAGCAAAAACTTGCCAAATATTGCAATCATTCCAGTAGAGAGTTGGGCGGGGTGCTCAAAATGTTTACTTATTCCTAGGGGAGGCGTAATAGAAAATAATTGAGAAGTACTACTGTAGGCTCTCTTGTTGTAACCTTTTTTCCCTCTTGCCAAGAAAGCTATTGTTAATTCATGAATATAGACTTTTTTGGTGTTTCAGAGATTTTGCAATGGCATATCTTCTTTTATATTTATTTAAAAAAATATTCCTAACTTCTTTTGCAACATTTCTCAGTGCTCCTTATCTTTTACTAGTTATTAGTTCATTGTCCATCTGGTTTTCCTTTTCTGTCCTTTCCATGTTATTCTTGGAGGGCTATGATCCGCCCACATATTGGCTTCTATTTTGATCTCTTGTACATCATTGCTGAATCCTGGGATCACCCAAACCTTGTCAATCCTACACCAGGATTTGTGTATGTTAAAAAAAAAGTATATTGCTCTTTTGTCTTGTGTACAGGTCTACGGAGAGGGGCGGCATACAAATCTAATAAGTAAATAAGTAAATAAGTAAGTAAGTAAGTAAGTAAGTAAGTAAGTAAGTAAGTAAGTAAGTAAGTAAGTAAGTAAGTAAGTAAGTAAGTAAATAAATAAATAGTACCTTTCTCCATTCATCCATAAACCCAAATTCTGCTGTCATTTCCCAAAATGATTTTGGTAGAATATTTTTCTTTTTCTTTTTTCTTTTGCTTTTATAATCTCCTGTGAGGTCTACTATTGCATTCTAAATCCCCAATTATGCGAATACTTTCATGGGCGTTCCTGTCCTAATGTCTTTTTTATCTTTTTTTAATACTTATATTAAGTTAAACATAGTACAATACAATACTATATTTGTATGTATGTATGTATGTATGTATGTATGTATGTATGTATGTATGTATGTATGAATGAATGAATGAATGAATGAATGAATGAATGAATAAATAAATAAATAAATATCCCAGGTCTATTACTTTTTCAGGGTTTTTTTGTGTAAAATTCCAATTGGCTATTATTGGAAGCATATGTTATTATTAATAAAACTGATTTAGTCCTGTTTCCAATTCAATCATTAGTATTCTACCTTCTTAATCATTATATGCTAGACCTGATTTTATTGTTTCTTTTATACATGTCACTATTCCTGTTTTTTAAAAAAATTGTTAGAACTATATAGCGTTTCCCCAATTTTGGATTTTCAAGTAATCTTTTAAAATATGGACCTGTTGCAAACATATCACATTGGAATTTAATTTCTTTAATTTCATAAACGTTTCATAGAATCATAGAATCATAGAGTTGGAAGGGACCTCCAGGATCATCGGGTCCAACCCCCTGCTCAATGCAGGATTCACTAAACCATCCCAGAAAGATGACTGTCCAGTCTCTGTTTGAAGACCTCCAGTGAAGGCGAGCTCACCACCTCCTATGGCAAACTGTTCCACCGGTTTTCTAACTCTTACCGTTAGAAAGTTTGCACACGCACACACACACACATAGTTGGGGGAAAGATCAAAAGCAACATGAGAAAATATTATTTTACTGAAAGAGTAGTAGATCCTTGGAACAAACTTCCAGCAGACGTGGTAGATAAATCCATAGTAACTGAATTTAAACATGCCTGGGATAAACATATATCCATCCTAAGATAAAATACAGAAAATAGTATAAGGGCAGACTAGATGGACCATGAGGTCTTTTTCTGCCGTTAGTCTTCTATGTTTCTATGTTTCTACACCCCATAGAATTTGCCTTTATGAATTTACCAGTGTGTGTGTGAGGTTCTGGATCTGTTACATGCACTCCTTCAGTGTAAAAAGGAGCATTTTGTAAAGAAAAGGCAGCTTGTTCCTGATTGTTAATATATTACTGCTGATATTTTTTGAAAAAGATAATTTTCATTTTTGTAGCTATTATGAATATTCTTTTAATAGCACTGGGTCCCTTCTATTAAAAATCTAAAATCTAAAGTTACATTTTAAAAAGTTCTATAGAGAACTTTCGGTCCTTAATATCTAGGTTATTTATGAAAACATATATGATTCTGTTGTGAAGGAAATAGAAGGCTCAAAGGTCAAGTTTTTTTTCTTCCACAAATAAAGGCTTATCTTAAAGGAAAATACATCTGCCTTTCTCTACTCTTAAATATACATTGTATAACCAAGGACAAGTGCTGCTTTTTCAATTAAGTACTTTGTGAAGCTGATTGAAATGTTTTCACTGTTACTATCCGAATCTCTCTTAAATGGAAGACAAAACTGAAATCTCCAATGGAAGGAAACCTGAGGAATGATTGGCTGAGAAACATGTCATTTGGAAATGTAGTAGTGTAAAGTGTATTTAGCAGTGCCTGACATATAGCCAATTTGATTTTTCATGGACAATGTTCCTAGAGCACTGAGGTTTTGTTTAGTTTGTAAGAAAAATGAGAAATCTGCAAAAGTCTTCAAAAGTTTCCCCCCCCCCCCAAGGTTGTTGTGGTTAGCTCTGGCCCAGCTCCTGCCCCAAGGACTGTGGATGTGGGGGAGACATCCACATGCTACAGGGCTGTTTTGCCCCCGGTGGAATCTGATGATGAAGGCTCCTCTGACCAAGAAGACATGAGTGACAGGGAGGAGGAGAGTGTGGCAGGCAGCTCAGAAGGAGATCAATTATCTAGCTCCTCCTTGGATTCAGAACAAGAGTTAATGATACAGCCACGCATGCGGAGAGCGATGCATAGGCAACAACAACTGAGAGATTATTATCAAAGAAAGTGAGGCCACCTGTGGTTGGGTGGGGCTGTGGTAATTAGTGAGGCTGCTATAAATAGCAGCTTGTGGGTTTGGCCATTGTGGAGGATTATCTGATCGTTGTGTTTCATGACTGCTTTACTGACTTTGACCTTTTGTGTGCTGATTTTTCCCGGCTTTGAAACTAAACCAGAGCAAAGTGTGTTTCACTTTGTGAAAGAAGAAGGACTGTGAATTGCCTCACAGCTGCAAGCCAAGTATCCCAGAACTGATAAGGGACTTGTACAAATTACCAGTTTGTTTGGAGACCAGTGCTCTTTGCTATACCAAAAGAGGGCTTAGTTTAAGTGAATTTTCATTATAAAGAACATTGTTTTGAATTTTCAAACGTGTGTGTGTCTGAAATTTGTACCTGTGAATTTTTGGGAGGAGTGTACCAGAGACAGAACAAAGGTGGACATAACTGCACACAAAGCTTAAACAGGATTTGCATACAGTGTGAAGAAAGAATGTATTCATTAGTGTTTAATGGACTTCCCAAGGTTATAAAGTTTAATGAGAAATTAATTAGACCACTAGTACTACTGATTAAGCATATCCATCATATTGTGAATATGAATAGTAGCGTCCAGCTCTGTTTAAGTTGTAATGAAGTCAAGATCTAATATGTCACTGTCTTGTGCAATTAATCATATACATAAAGGGCATTGTATGACAAGATTCTTACCTATAGATTTATTTCTGATTGTATTGATTTGCTGAACCAAACAGCCATTAGTTAATTAGTTGCAGAAACTGAGTTTCACTGGAGGTTAGCAGATGAAAAGGTAACTACGATAAAAGGGAAACATTTTTTATATGAACACAGTTGTCTTTTGCTTTTAAGACTGTGCTTTTTGTAAGCCCCAAATCAAAGTAGCTTATCAGCCCCATGCTGCAATTTTCAAGTTTCTTCCTACAGAACTTCCAACAGGGGGTTGGACTTGATGACCTGCAAGGTCCCTTTTGACCCTAATACGAAATAAATGGGGCTATCTTTGAAAAATGTTCGGAAACTACAAATTGTGCAAAAAGCACCCACGCGAGCTATTATAGGCCAACCAAGATATGCCCATGTTTCTTCAGCACTCCGTGGACTGCATTGGCTGCCAATTGGTTCCTGGACCCAATTCAAAGTGTTGGTTATGACCTATAAAGCCTTACATGGCATAGGACCAGATTACCTGCCGGAACACCTTCTGCCGCACGAATCCCAGCGCCCAGTCAGGTCCCACAGTGTTGGCCTTCTCCAGGTCCCGTCAACCAAGCAATGTCATTTGGTGGGTCCTAGAGGAAGAGCCTTCTCTGTGGGGGGCCCGGCCCTCTGGAATCAACTCCTCCCAGAGATTCGCACTGTCCCCACCCTCCTTGCTTTTCATAAGAACTTGAAAACCCACCTATGTCGGCAGGCTTGGGGTCACTAGACCCCAGTCTCTGCCCAATAAATGTATTGAATGTGACAGCATGGATATGACTGTTTTTAAGTGACTAGTTTTTAGACATTTTTTAAAAGTAATTATTCTATTGATTGGCTTTGAAACGTTTTATATTGTATCTCTTATTGAAATATTGTGAGCTGCCCCAAGTCCATGGAGAGGGGAGGCATATAAGTCCAATAAATAAGTAAGTAAGTAAGTAAGTAAGTAAGTAAGTAAGTAAGTAAGTAAGTAAGTAAGTAAGTAAGTAAGTGTTGTGGTTCAGCCTGGGACCCCTCCGGGAATGGCTGATTTGCTGTCGGTGTCCAGCTCAGAGGCTGAGGACCAGGAGGGGCAGACTGACGACGAAGCTGAATCCCAGGCTGAAGATGAAGGACAGCCAGAGTTCCACCAGGGGGAGCTCTCCCCAGCAAGCAGCCTGGATTCCCTGGGGGAAGATGCTAGTGACTTCATAGATATGCGACAGAGGAGAGCTAACGAGAGAAGAACGCAATTGGCTAGATATTTCCAGCATTAGAGGTCACAGCTGGGTTTGGGTGTGGTGCTCTTGGGAAAGGATAAAAGGCGGCCCCACCCTTCCTGGCTTGTGGAGTTTTATCTTGGAGATTCGTGAGACCTGTCTGTGAACTTTGGTGGCTACAATCCTGGTTTGTGCCTTGGACTCTTGAAACCTTGGGGGGGTGTGCCAGCAAGAAGCTTTTGGAATTGACTGGACATCAGGACCCTGTTGTAAAGTATTGTAACCTGTCTGCTGTGAAGACAGGTTTTCCTTTGTGCTTATTTTTTCCTGCTATAAATTACTTTTGGATTTTACCAGAGTGTCTGGCTGTTTTTTCAGTGGGTGTGGAGGTCTGGGAAAACCCAGACAGAACAGAATAAAACTCCACCAACCACCAGACACCTGGTGCTCATTTTGGAGGGGTGGTTTGGTTGTTTTGTTCCTTGCTCTTTGCTGCTGGTTCCTGGTTGGACTTCTTTTGTTTGTCGGCTTCCTGTTTTTGCCTGTCACCATGGATGTTTCTGCAGCTGACATGCAGGCTGTCTTTGCAGAGTTGCGAGGGGACATTGCTCACTTGACCCAGACAGTCTTGTTATTACAACGTCAAGTGGAGGTTTTGTCCCAGGCGGCCCCACCCCAGGCGGCACCTGTGGTACCACCTCCAGCACCTTTGCCCAGAAGGAAATGTTTTGTGGCGATGCCGGAAAAGTTCTGGGGGGACCGGCGGCTGTTTTCTGCGTTCCAGAGCCAGGTGCAGCTTTTTATCAACGCGCAGATGATGCACTTCCCAGGGGATGACCACAAGGTGGCGTTTCTGTGCAGTTTATTGGCTGGCCCTGCAGCGTCGTGGGTGGCACCGTACCTGGCCCGGGATGATCCGCTACTCCAGGACTACAATGCTTTTTGTGACTTGCTGCGTCACCAATTTGCGGACCCGGTGCAGGAACAAACGGCCACGCGGGCGCTGAAGCAATTACGCCAGGGTTCGCGCCCCCTGGTGGACTATATGGCTGACTTTAGGTCTCTGGCCGGGCAAGTCCAGTGGAATGAGGCTGCCCTGATCGAGGCCTTTCAGGATGGACTATCCGACACGATGTTGGACGCCTTAGTGCATGAGGTGATGCCCGGCACGTTGGACGGTTTGGAGCGGCATTGCTTGGCAATAGAGGCCAGGCTGTTGGCCAGGGAAGTCCGTCGAGCGGGACGGTCCAACCCCCGTGCGTCAGGCGTCCCGCCGACACCTGTTTCGCGGCGGGGGTTGCCAACCGTAAGCACCTCGGCTCCGGTCCCTGCGCCCCGACGTTTTTCACCAGCGCTGCCTCCACGCTTGATGGATCGTGTTGCTGCCGGGGAGCCGATGGACGTAAGCTACGCCCGACCCCGACAGACCCTGGAGGAACGAGGGCGTCGGCGGGCAGCTGGGTTGTGCTTCTATTGTGGGGCCCCGGGACATTTTGCTGTTGTTTGTCCCCACAAGAGGCGGAGCACCGTGGCTGCCGTCGTTCCTGTACCCTACAGCCCTCCCGTGCTTCCCATGGCGTCCCCTGTGCAGTTACAGGAGACAACCCCTGGTGTCCCCGTTCCTGCCCTGAACTCTCCGATGGCGGGGCCTTCGTCTGGATGTCCCCCGTCGCCGGAACGATCGGGAAACGAGGGGGGCCCGGCTTGGTGGCAACACTAGGTCGGGCGGGGATCCCATTTTCGTCTGACTCCACGACTCCCGAATTCGGACCGTCTCGACACCTGACGCTTGCGGTGACTTTGCATATCGCGCAACGGACTCAGACTTACCCCGCGTTGGCCCTTGTGGATTCGGGGGCGACGACAAACTTCTTAGACGAAGCCTTTGCCCAACGTCATTCCTTGCCCCTTTGTCCTGTTACCCCGCCATTAACTGTGGAGACTATCGATGGGCGGGTTTTGTTGGCTGGTCCCATCCGTTTCCAGACCCTGCCGGTGCGGATGTGCATCGGAACTCATGAGGAGGCCCTACAGTTTTATGTTACCAAGGGGCTTCATTTTCCCCTCGTGTTGGGGTTGTCATGGCTGCGTGCACATGACCCACAGGTGGTGTGGTCTCAGAACTTGGTCACCTTCTCCAGTTTGCAGTGCGTGGACCATCACCGACATGTGTGCGCAGCCCAAGGCCCAGTAGTTCCCGCGATTCAATTACCCCGTTGCCTCGAGGAATTCGCCGATGTGTTCAACGAAAAGGAGGCGGATCGGCTACCACCACATCGGACGTATGACTGTGCCATTGACCTGCTCCCTGACGCCAAGCTCCCGGCTGGTCGTTTGTATTCCATGTCCGAGCCGGAGCTTGTGGCGCTCAAGGAGTTTGTGGAAAAGAATCTGGCCAAGGGATTTATTCGGCCATCCAAGTCCCCTTTGTCTGCCCCTGTTTTGTTCGTGAAAAAGAAAACAGGCGATCTTCGCCTCTGCTGTGACTATCGCCGCCTTAACGCCATCACAGTGCGGAATAGGTACCCCTTGCCCTTGATCCCTGAACTCATGGACCGGTTGCGGACGGCAACGGTATTCACCAAAATCGATTTGCGCAGTGCGTATAATTTGGTCCGGATGCGGGCCGGGGATGAGTGGAAGACAGCGTTTGGCACGCGTTACGGCCACTTTGAATATACAGTGATGCCATTTGGCCTCACCAACGCCCCGGCCGTGTTCCAACATCTGATGAACGACGTGTTCCGGGACATGTTGGACCATTTTGTGGTGATTTACCTTGATGACATTTTAGTGTATTCCCCGAACCATGCCTTGCATTTGACCCATTTGCGCCGGGTCCTGCTCCGGTTGCGGGAGCAGCAGTTGTATGCCAAGCTGGAGAAGTGCCAATTCTTCCAGACTACCGTCGAATTCCTGGGGCACATTTTATCTCCAGGTGGCATTTCCATGGACCCGAACAAAGTGGCCGCACTTCAGTCTTGGCAACCTCCACGACGGGTGAAAGACGTACAACGTCTTTTGGGGTTTGCAAACTACTATCGGGCTTTTGTTCCGGGGTATGCCACGTTAACCACGCCCTTGACTCGGTTGTTACAAAAACAAGTCCCATTTGGTTGGGGGGAGGCGGAACAGCGGGCTTTTGATGCCCTGAAAGCGGCGTTCATGGCGGAACCGCTTCTGCGCCATCCTGATCCCGCTCAGCCGTTTGTGTTAGAAACCGACGCTTCAGATGTAGCGGTTGGCGCAGTGCTTCTCCAAGCCCAGCGGCCCGGTGACATGTTGTTTCCGTGTGCCTACTTCTCCCGGAAGCTGTCTCCCTCGGAAAGGAACTATACTATTTGGGAGAAGGAACTTTTAGCGGTGAAGGCCGCCTTTGAGCATTGGCGGCATTACCTGGAGGGGGCCCGTCATCAAATCGAGGTACGGACGGATCACCGGAACCTTGAGTATTTGCAGACGGCCCGGAAATTAAACCAGAGACAGATCCGCTGGTCTTTCTTTTTCGCGCGGTTCAATTTCCGCATCAGGTACACTCCCAGTGCCCAGAACCCCCGAGCGGATGCCTTGTCGCGCAAGCCAGAATACACGCACCCGAAAGAGCTGGCTCCTCTGCAGACAGTGTTACCCCCTGCAGCGTTGGCTGCCACTCAGGACCCAGTGGACTTGCGTCACCGTTTACGGGAGGCGCAGCGTGGGGATGGGTTTGTAGCGCAGAGAGTGCGGGAGTTACCACCCAATTCCCCATGGACGTTTCAAGACGGGCTGCTTCGGTACCGGGGGCAGCTGTATGTTCCCGCCGGCCCAGTGAGAGGGTTGATTATGACCCAGTGTCATGACTGTCCAGTGGCGGGGCATTTTGGGCTGTTTAAAACATTGGAGCTAGTCTCTCGGACATTCTGGTGGCCACGCCTTCAAGATGATGTGCGTTCCTATGTGGCCACCTGTGTCCAGTGTCGTACGGCCAAGGGGGTGACTGGAGCCCCACCGGGATTACTGCGACCTTTGCCCACGCCTGAGAGACCCTGGGGTGCCGTGTCCATTGACTTTGTCACTCATTTGCCTGCCTCTGCTCGCTTCACGGTAGTCATGGTGGTGATGGACATGCTCACCAAGATGGTGCATTTTGTCCCTTGCACTAGGGTGCCCACTGCCCAACTCACGGCTCAAATGTTTATTAGTCACGTGTTTCGGTTACATGGGCTTCCGGATCGAGTGGTCTCTGATAGGGGCACACAGTTCACAGCCCGGTTTTGGCGGGAATTGATGTCGGCCCTGAATGTGTCCGTGTGCCTCGCCTCGACGCAGCACCCCCAGACCGATGGCGGTACAGAAAAAGTGATCGGGATATTGGAACAATACCTGCGGTGTGTCGTGGCGGATCGCCAGACGGATTGGTCCCGGTTTATCCCTGTCGCGGAGTTCGCGTTCAACAATTCCCGTCACTCATCGACCCGGCTCACGCCCTTTTTCGCAAACTATGGATTTCACCCTCGCTTCTTTCCCTTGACCCTCCTAGATTCCCCGGTGCCTGCTGCTGAGGACTTTCTCTCAGAGCTGCAGGCGGTTCACGAGATGGTGAAGAGATACCTGAATAAAGCCAAGGAGGACTACAAGAGGGTGGCTGATCGCTCCAGGCGGGATGTGCCCCCCTTGGTGGTGGGGGATCAGGTGTGGTTGTCCACAAAATATGTAGCCTCTGAACTACCCCGGCACAAACTAGATCCCCGGTTCCTGGGTCCTTTTCCCGTTGAGCGGGTGATTAATCCGGTGGCTTACCGGCTCACCCTGCCGGACAATTTGCGGGTTCACCCTGTGTTTCACCGTTCGCTGCTAGTCCCTGTCCCTCCCGATTGTCCGCTCCGTCCCAATGTTCCCGTGTTTCCTGCCCCGTGTGTTCGTGATCACCTCCCTGAAGCTATGGTACATGACATTGTGGATTCCCGTTGGGTGGATGGGTGTTTCCAGTACAAGGTGCAATGGGTAGAGGGGGATCCGGATGATTGCTCCTGGGTGGAAGCGGCGTTGTTGGACGCTCCCGATCTTCTTCGGGCTTTTCACGCCCAGTTCCCTCAGAAACCGCGTCCTCTCCGCTGGCAGGTGGGGAGGGGCCTTCCGCGGGGGGATGGTGTTGTGGTTCAGCCTGGGACCCCTCCGGGAATGGCTGATTTGCTGTCGGTGTCCAGCTCAGAGGCTGAGGACCAGGAGGGGCAGACTGACGACGAAGCTGAATCCCAGGCTGAAGATGAAGGACAGCCAGAGTTCCACCAGGGGGAGCTCTCCCCAGCAAGCAGCCTGGATTCCCTGGGGGAAGATGCTAGTGACTTCATAGATATGCGACAGAGGAGAGCTAACGAGAGAAGAACGCAATTGGCTAGATATTTCCAGCATTAGAGGTCACAGCTGGGTTTGGGTGTGGTGCTCTTGGGAAAGGATAAAAGGCGGCCCCACCCTTCCTGGCTTGTGGAGTTTTATCTTGGAGATTCGTGAGACCTGTCTGTGAACTTTGGTGGCTACAATCCTGGTTTGTGCCTTGGACTCTTGAAACCTTGGGGGTGTGTGCCAGCAAGAAGCTTTTGGAATTGACTGGACATCAGGACCCTGTTGTAAAGTATTGTAACCTGTCTGCTGTGAAGACAGGTTTTCCTTTGTGCTTATTTTTTCCTGCTATAAATTACTTTTGGATTTTACCAGAGTGTCTGGCTGTTTTTTCAGTGGGTGTGGAGGTCTGGGAAAACCCAGACAGAACAGTAAGTAAGTAAGTAAGTAAGTAAATAAAATAAAATAAAATAAAATAAAATAAAATAAAATAAAATAAAATAAAATAAAATAAAATAAAATAAAATAAAATAAAATAAAATAAAATAAAATAAAATAAAATAAAATAAAATAAAATAAAATAAAATAAAATAAAATAAAATAAAATAAAATAAAATAAAATAAAATAAAATAAAATAAAAATATAAATAAATAAACTTTCTAAGATTTGTTGAATTGTTTTACATGCCCTCAAGGCAGTGATGGGCTCCTCTGGGTATGATCAGATAGGCAGTACCAGTAGCAAACGTTTGGTCAGGTACACAGTACCGATAGCAAAATTTTGAATTTTTTTCTTTTTTTCCCTTCTGGGCTCTGGGTATGTTTTTCCTATCACAGTAAATGAGGTTGAATGTGTATAATTTTAGAAGAGCTGTGCGTACATACACATACACTTTATATACTGTAGTAGATAATGTATATTTTTGTGTGACTGTGTGTAATATGTATGTACACATATGGCATACATACATAGAATTAAATAGTATATTTTGGATGTCCAGTGATAGTAAATAGATAGTAAATTGATAGAGAAATTGTATCTCTTTGAGGTGAGGAGAGACCAGGCACCCTAACCCAAACCCTTGATGTGAGTGACGTCACATGATCATCAAGCCATTCCCACCTGGTCACACCACAAAATAAGCCACACCCACAGCGTGGTAGTAAAATGTTTTGTAGCCCTTCAGTGCCTCAAGTTTAGTATAGTCATGCATGGATTCAGAAGTACTTGTTAGCCAAGCTATATTTATTTTATTTTATTTTTATTTATTCATTTGTCCAATACACAAATACATAGGAAGAAAAATAGACATGTGGTAATATATATAAGGGTAAAAGTGAACTTAGAGGAGAGGATATATGAAAGAAAGAAAATATATATGATAAGTGAGAGGAAGGAAAGACAATTGGACAGGGGACAAAAGGCACACCAGTGCACTTATGTACGCCCCTTACTGGCCCCTTAGGTACCTGGAGAGGTCAATTGTGGAGAGTCTAAGGGAGAAATGTTGGGGGTTAGGGGTTGACACAATTGAGTCCGGCAATGAGTTCCACGCTTCGATAACTCGATTGTTGAAATCATATTTTTTACAGTCAAGTTTGGAGCGGTTCGTATTAAGTTTGAATCTGTTGTGTGCTCTTGTGTTGTTGCGGTTGAAGCTGAAGTAGTCATTGACCGGTAGGACGTTGCAGCATATGATCTTGTGGGCAATACTCAAATCGTGTTTTAGGTGCCATAGTTCTAGGCTTTCTAGGCCCAGGATCGTAAGTCTATTTTCGTAGGATATTCTGTTTCGAGTGGAGGAGTGAAGGGCTCTTCTGGTGAAATATCTTTGGACATTTAGAGCCAGGCAAATTATTTTTCCTTATTATTTATTTCCAGAAAGCTAGAATATATAAATTGTTGTGGTAGAGAAGAAAAAACATCTATTATGGGACTCCCTAGAGCCCTTTTTTGGTTCATGTCCCAAAAGGATGCATTCATGTGCCCAACCCCCTTCCTCCCACCCCCATGCACCCCCTTCCATGCTGCCTCCCATGCATGCGCACAGGCCTTTCTGAAGCCCCAGAGGCAATGGTGGGTTCCTACCAGTGAAGTCCAGAGACCTGCACCAGTAAGAATCCACTGATGATATAATTTTCATTGAGTTTTTTTCCCATCTCTCCTGAGAAAGAGCTTCTCAGCTGTGCTTTCGATGAAGAATAAAGGTCAGCATTAATATGAGGGCAGGCGGGAGGGCTTTTCCCCAAATATACCCCTTTTATGTATGATTTGTTTGGGTTGCTTGATTGTTTTTAATAAGGGTTTAAATTTTTTAAAAAAATATTGGATTTGTACGTTGTAATTGTTTGTTGTGAGCCGCTCCGAGTCCTAGGAGAGGGTCGGCATACAAATCTAATAAATTACAATTACAATTACATGGAGACGCCAGAAAAAAATTGCCCAAAATTACATCATCAGTGGGTTCCTACCAGTGCAGCACTCTGGATTGCACCAGTAAGAACTCACCACTGCCCGGAGGTGAAAAAGATAACCCAATGGACAAACCGTAAGTGCATTTTTCCGAACTTCCTGTTTGTCCATTGGGTGAGTTTTTTGCCTCTGGGACTTCAGGGAAGCTACCCTGAAGCATCCGGAGGGTGAAACGGCCTTTCCCAAGACTGAAAATTAGCTTCCCACTGCGCACATGTATGCTGGAGCTGACACAGGGCAATACCTCACAGGATCTCGAATATGGTTCCATGTGCCACCTGTGGCATGCATGCCATAGGTTCACCATCACGGCCATAGAGTATTTTAACTTTGGAACAGGATACAGTGGTACCTTGTCTTACGAACTTCATTTGTTCCGTGACTTGGTTCGTAAGTAGAAAAGTTCGTAAGAAGAAGCAATTTTCCCCATAGGAATCAATGTAAAAGCAAATAATACGTGCAACCCCATCCCAAAAGTCACCCCTTTTGCCTTGCGCTGCTGGGAATCCCTGCCTCCAGACTTCCATTGCCTGGAAAGTGCCCATTCTTGCATTGCTGGGATTCCCCTGAGCCTCCCCTCGCCGGGAAACCCCACCTCCAGACTTCCGTTGACAGACGAAGTGCCTGTTCTTGCATTGCTGGGATTTCCCTGAGTCTCCCCTTGCTGGGATTCAAAGCAGCGCCAGCAAAAATGAAGGGGAGGGGAGGGGGAATCCCAGCGCTTCAGCTGGCAATGGAAGTCTGGAGGCGGGACATCCTAGCGGCGGCGACTCGGGTTCGTAAGGTGAAAATAGTTCAGAAGAAGAGGCAAAAAACCCCTTAAACACTGGGTATGTATCTCAAAAAGTTCGTTAGTAGAGGCGTTTGTAAGATGAGGTACCACTGTATTTTGAATTTCCCTGATGCTGAATATATTAATATCCATCCACCAGGAACTTCTTGTCATCTTTATTTATTTTACTTTATTTTATTTTATTTATTTTGTCAAACATGTACAGGATAGTAGGTATTGGTATAAACAAACATTGGCAAAGTAGGTACAGGTAAATTAGGCAATAGGACAGTAGGACAGGGACAGTAGGCCCAATAGTGCGCTTATGCACACCCCTTGCAGACCTATTAGGAATGGGGTGAGGTCGACTGTAGATAGTCTAAGGTTAAAGTTTTTGGGGTTTGGGAAGAAACCACAGAGTCAGGTAGTGCGTTCCAGGCATTGATCACTCGGTTGCAGAAGTCGTATTTTCTGCAGTTAGGTTTGGAGTGGTTTACATTAAGTTTGAATCGATTGTGTGATCGTGCATTGTCGCGAATCTTGAAAATTTGGAAATGACAAGAGATTATTATGTTCTCTAATCAGGACATTAATACCAGAATTCACAGTTTTATTATCTTGGAATTGGCTTTCTAAGATTAATCAATCTCAACTCTTGCTTTCTATGAACTGTCTAGATCAATGATGGCAAACCTTTTTTCCCTCAGGTGCCGAAAGAGCTTACGCACCTGCTATCGCACATGTGTGAGTGCCCACACCCATAATTCAATACCTGGGGAGGGCGAAAACAACTTCTTCCACCCCCTACAGGTCCTCTGGAGTCCAGAAATGCCCTGTTTCCCAACTTCTGGTGGGCCCAGTAGGCTCGTGTTTCACTCTCCCCAGGCTCTAAAGGCTTCCCTGAAGCCAGGAGAGGGTAAAAACGCTCTCCTCCATCCCTCCGGAGGCACTCTGGAAGCCAAAAATGCCCTCTTAGAGCCTCTGTGTGAGCCAAAAATCAATTGGCTGGCACACACATGCACGTTGGATCTGAGCTAGGGCAATGGCTTGCGTGCTAGCAGATATGGCTCCGCGTGCCACCTGTGGCACCCGTGCCATAGGTTCACCATCACTGGTTTAGATCTATCTAGAAATAGACAGACTGCAAGCTCAGTTTGACGACTAGATGGCAGGGGCAGGAGGGAGGGAGGGAGGGAGGGAGGGAGAGAGAGAGAGAGAGAGAGAGAGAGAGAGAGAGAGAGAGAGAGAGAGAGAGAGAGAGGAGTCCTCTATAGGCTATTATCTGCATTTTTGCAGCTCTGATACAGAAGCTATAATGGAGCCTCCATTGAGATCATGTAAAACTCCTAATGTGATTTTTTTTGCATATTAACTTAGGCACATCTGCATTTGCACATCTGAATTTAGCATAAAAATAAAATAAAAAACTGAGAAGACTTTCACAAAATAAATGGCAGTTTTCATCATTCATGTAAAAGACACTTGAATACAGTTATCCGTACACTAGGCAGAATACATTAACGAAGCTTCCCCCTTCCCATACATTTATCAAGTATATTATAGTGACTGCCTGAATTAAATTTAAGTAATGTGAAAGGGACCTAATTCTTTTGGAGAAATCAATCTGCATTATAATCTATGGAAACTAGACACGCTTTGATTTGAATGTAGAGTTAGCTTAACAAGCAGTAGCAGCTGTTTTGTTTAAAGGATAAAGACAGGAGAATTCAACTGCTATGAAGCCTCCCATCTATCTTCATTAGAGGTATAAATAAAATATTTCTGACTCCTTAAACTGTGCATCCTTTTCAATGAATTTAAAGAGAAGTGCTGAAGTGGTGATCAGGAAAGGCATTCATCTCTTCAAAATTATATATCAAGCAAAAGTCCTTAGCCTGGTTATCAGAAAATATAATTTAAAGAAGAATTGAACAATTGATGGTCACATGACAATAACGAGTTACAGCAAAAAAAATAACACAAGAGCACGCAACAGGTTCAAACTTAATATCAATCGCTCCAAACTTGACTGTAAAAAATATGACTTTAACAATCGAGTTGTCAAAGCGTGGAACTCATTACCAGACTCTGTGGTGTCAACCCCCAACCCCCAACATTTTTCCCTTAGACCTTCCACGATTGACCTCACCAGGTTCCTTAGAGGTCAGTAAAGGGCGAGCCTAAGTGCACTAGTGTGCCTTCCGTCCCCTGTCCAATTGTCTCTCCTATATTTTATATATCTTTTCTTCCATTCATATATCTTTTCCTCTATTCTTCATTGACGTATTATATTCTCATATCTTTTCTTCTATCCTTTCCCTGATATTTACTACTACATGTTTTTATTCTCTTTAACTTTCAATTTGTATTGGACAAAATAAATAAATAAAATAAATAAATAAATAAATTGTTTGGTCATGTATTCAGAACCGGTAGAAACATTTTACATTTTTTTCTTTTTTTCCCTTCTGGGCTCTGGGTATCTTTTTCCCATCACAGTAAATGTGTGTGTGTGTGTGTATACATACACACACAGTTTATATAGTAGATAATGTATATTTTTGTGTGCCTGTGTGTAATATATATGTACACATATGACATGGAATTAAACAGTATAATTTGGATGTTCAGTAATAGTAAATAGATAGGGAAATTGTATCTCTTTGAGGCGAGAAGAGGCCAGGCACCTAACCCTAACCCAAATCCTTGATGTGAGTGATGTCAAGTTGGCCACCTTTAAGCCAGTCACATGACCTTTAAGCCACTCCCGGTCATATGATCATCAAGTCACTCCCACCTGGTCACATGGCCAACAAGCCACACCCACAAAATAAGGCACACCCACAGCATGGTAGTAAACATTTTTGCAGCCCTTCACTGCAGTTAACTCACCATAAGGTAGTTTGTACATACTTAACAATTGGGACTGGAATTTCTATCAATAAGTGATGCAGTCATAAAGCAATAGCAATGTCAAACCTTTAATAGGGGTTTGCTGTACCTGGGGGAGGGATCCCAATGCAGAAGGTGGAAAGACCAGAATACCTCCAGAACCGCCTTCTATTGCATGAATCCCAGCGGCCGATAAGGTCCCACAGAGTTGGCCTTCTCCGGGTCCCGTCGACCAAACATTGTCGTTTGGCGGGCCCCAGGGGAAGACCCTTCTCTGTGGCGGCCCCGGCCCTCTGAAATCAACTCCCCCCGGAGATTAGAACGGCCCCCACCCTCCTTGTCTTTCGCAAGTTACTTAAGACCCACCTATATCGCCAGGCATGGGGGAACTAAGACATCTCCCCCAGGCTTATTATATTTCATGTTTGATGTGTATGTGCTGTATGGTTTTTAATTGTTGAGGTTTTTATATATTTTATTATTAGATTTGTTCCATTGTTATACTGTTTTTATTACTGTTGTGAGCCGCCCCGAGTCTTCGGAGAGGGGCGGCCTACAAATCTAATAAATTGAATTGAATTGAATTGAAGACTGGCCCAAACTTTGTTGAAGGCTGCAAGTGGTGAGCAATGTGGAGCTGATGAACAGCTGATCGCAACTGAATGCGAGCTGGATGATGATCATCTGATTGAGTCTGCCAGCAGCCTGGCAATCAGCTGATTGGGCCTACCGGATGGTCAGCTGTTCCAGTGGTGGACAGGCACAGCTCCAGCCTTCAAAGGGTGCTGGGAGGTGGAGGCTCCCAGCCCTAATTTTATTCCTTATTTCTTGATGACGGGACTCACTGTCTGCTGAGAATCCAGCTTAATAAAGCATTTGGAACCTGGAGGGAGTGGTGTTCTAATTGTGATTTAGATTAGATTTAGATTTATTAGATTTGTATGCCGCCCTTCTTCGAAGACTTGGGGCGGCTCACAACAACAACAATACAATATACAAAGTACAAATCCAATATAAGTTAAAAAAACAATTTAAAAACCCATAAATATTAAAAATGACCATTACTACACAATCACACCATTCTCATATATTACAATCAGAAAAAAGTGGTGGTGGTGGGAAAAGATACCGTGTTTCCCCGAAAATAAGACACTGTCTTATATTAATTTTTACTCCAAAAGTTGTACTACGTCTTATTTTCGGGGGGTGCCTTATATTTCTCAAATAAGACAAATTCACAGGCAGAAAAGCTGACACCTCCAAAGAAAGTGTACCGTATGGTACACTGATTACGGTACGGTACCTGTCAGTATGGCACCCACACACACAAACAACGGCACTTATATGGTACAACAGTATACTCCCGCTATTGCAGCTTCCGGCCACCAGAGGAACTACAATCTACACACTGTAGTGGAGACTGTAATGGCGGTGAGACAGCAGCAGACTGTGTCTGCTGTACTGGATGGTACAAAGCGATGGAAGGGGCCAGTAGGGGACGCCACATTATTACGGTACCACTATGAACAGCTTTGAATGGTACCATATGTTTTTCCACTGTACCATATGTAAACCTTATTTTCGGGGGGTGCCTTATATTAGCAAATTCTGAAAAACCTCTGACATGCCTTACTTTCGGGGTACGTCTTATTTTCGGGGAAACAGGGTAGTTATTCCCCCCATGGCTAGCGACATAGATAGGTCTTCAACATTTAAACCCAGAGCTTGGACCCTTGAGAGGAGGTTTGCCCCCTCCCTCCTCCTGTTTGAATTGCTTGCCAGAAGGGTTCCTGGATGGCCTGCTGGAAGGTAGGGGAGCAATGGGTCCTGTTATGTCATAAATTTGCATGATTTAAATAAGGACTACCTCTAAGGCTGACTTACTTTTGCCTATGAACTTAGCATCTGGGTTCTTATCTCCAGAGATCTTTAAAACTTGTTACATTTTACATTTTAAGACTTGTTACATTTTAAAAATTAATTTATTTTAGCAGGCATACACGCAGTTCCAAATGTTATACAACTCTGAAATAATGACAACAATTACTGAAATTTTAATTAAACTTACTGATAGAAATCCCATCCCAATTGTTAAGTAAAGACTATCTGTATGGTGATTTTAGTGGTACCATAAGCAACATTTAGTGGCAGAAGCTTAATTATGCAAATGAAGTTAATCTATTTAAGTTTTTATTCTTATTACCACCCAATACTTTTTGGAATGAAGTCAGTACCAAATTGTACTCTTCCGATTTTATTACTTTCTCTTGTGTGTGACCTAGCTTCTTATGCTTACTCAAGCAAGTATGTTTAAAAGAAACTATAGCTTCTTTTATAATCATTAAGAATAATTGGTTACGGGTATACACCGTATATATCATTAGTAATCCAAACACTTTTGGGATTTGCTATGAAAAAAATTCATATTTTATTCATACAAAGTGTAGCTGCTTGTAGCTATTTATAGTCAATTGGATATTCACATGTACACACCAGTTGTCTTGAAAAAAGACAACAATAAATAATATCACAGAACAGGTTGTCTCTAGAATTAAATGCAGAAGAACATAAATCTGACATTCAAAAGAATTTCTTATTTCTCTATGTGCATTTTGTTTTGCAGACTTCAAGGTTTTCAGCACATTTTTTTTTCAAAAGCAAGTATCTGTAGCCAATTTAAGACTAGAAGCAACATAACGAGCTTTTTGATAGCATAATTATTGTGCACCAGAAATTACAATTTTTGTACTCTGCAAGGGCCATTCCATGATATCACTTTCCCCATTTCATCAGTGAATGAAGATGATTTGTTTAAATGTAGCACTAGCACTTAGACTTATATGCTTCTTCAAAGTTCTTTACAACCTTCTCCAAGTGGGTTTACAGTATCAGCATATTGCCCTCAACAATCTGGGTCCTCATTTTACCGACCTTGGAAGGATGGAAGGTTGAGTCAACCTTGAGCCGGTCAGAATCAAACTCCTGGCAGTCGGTGGAATTGTTTATTTATTTATTTATTAGATTTGTATGCCGCCCCTTTCCGTAGACTCGGGGCGGCTCACAACATAATAAAACAATTCATAACAAATCTAATAATTTACAATGTATGGTATGCTAGTATGTATGATTGGTTTCTAAATTGGGGTTTTATAAATTAATTAAATATTAGATTTGTTACATTGTATCATTATTGCTGTGAGCCGCCCCGAGTCTGCGAAGAGGGGTGGCATACAAATCTGATAAATAAATAAATTAAAATAAATAAATTAAAAAATTTAAAGTAGTTAAGAAAATCCCATTTTTAAGCAGACATACCTATAAACATACCATACATAAAATATATAGGCCCGGGGGAGATATCTCAATTCCCCCATGCCTGATGACAAAGGTGGATTTTGAGGAGTTTACGAAAGGCAAGGATGGTAGGGGCAGTTCTAATCTCTGGGGGGAGCTGGTTCCAGAGAGTCGGGGCTGCCACAGAGAAGGCTCTTTCCCTGGGGCCCACCAACCAACATTGTTTAGTTGACGGGACCCGGAGAAGGCTCACTCTGTGGGACCTAATCGGTCACTAGGATTCGTGCAGCAGAAAGCGGTCTCGGAGATATTCTGGTCCGATGCCATGAAGGGCTTTATAGGTCATAACCAACACTTAGCCTGTTTTCTAACCACTGCACCATCATAACTCTACAGAATTATGATAGAAGGGTTGGGTTGTAGCCTAGAAGGATAATTTTAAAAAATGCATGTCATTTATTCAAAGGAAAGAACAGTAGAATCTTTCAGTCTATGAAACTGGTTCATAAGATGATGTTACCTGATTTTTTTTGGGATAGTTCCTTGGGCAAAGTAGAGTTTGGGTAAATTTGTTGTAGGAGACCTCTAGCAGCTGCAGTGGAGAACCAAAGAGGAACTGGAATGAGAAACATGGTAATCTTACATTCTCTGCCGAGCCTGCTTATTAAATTTACTCATGCTGCTACTCCACAATTAACCATCTGGCTGGGTAAAAACGGAATTAATTTATGTGTTGACCAACAGTATCTATTGACAATTTGCATTACAATAAACACCTGTTACCATTTTTAAAAGCCCCTTTCCTAAAAAAACAAGTGGGAAACAACACTGATCGTTACTGCCAGGGCCAACACATGCTAATGTCACTCACTTATATGGTTCAAGTAATGTATAAACAAATGTATCAAACTGACTGAAGAGCCTATGATTGAAACAATAGTAATTAGAATACCCACCGAACTCTCATAATTATGGCTCTACATATTCATGATAAGATGTTTGAAAGCCCAGTGTGCTTTAAATTATCAAAGTCAAAAGCGTGTCTCTAGAGTCATTTTTTCAGGAATTTAATAATTAAAGAGCATTTGAGAAAAAGGTCTTGTAATAAATGTATATATTTTAGGAATGGAGAATAACTCTACAGACTGGAAGTATATGTTTCTGTGAGATTTCTCCATGCTGAAACTCCAAGATCCACTTCATAAGTTAATATAACTGACAGCCTAAAAGTGTGACTTTTGGAAAGTATATTTTATTTATTTAGTTCAGATTTATTTATGCCTTAACCAAGCTTATAGAGGAAATCGTGGCGTTCTCTTTCATTTTATACCCAGAAGAATTCTAAAAAAAATTGAGTTAGGCTTAAAAAGAAAAGTAACTAGCCCCAGGTCAACTGATGAGCCCCATAGTAACTAGGAAGTTGATTTTAGGTATCCCCCATAGATGGGGGTAGGAAAACATTTAGATGAAGGTCTAGCAAAGCAAAGATATTATCTCATGTTTTCTTTTTTTCCTGTTATTCAGTAGAGAAAAGAGTAATTGATGCTTCCAGGTAACTATAGGTGAACTCAAGTCTTTTAAGTTTCAAGCAGTTCCCCCATATAACAGAGATGCCAAACTCTTTTTTCCTTGGGCGCTGAAAGTGCGTACGTGCACCTGCTTGAGCACCCACACCTATAATTCAATGCTGCCCTGCCACCCATGCACATGCACATGATCCCATCCCCCAATTCTCCTGTTTCCCAACTTTGGGTAGATGCGGTGGGTGTGTTTTTTGCCTTTCTCAGGCTCCAGAGGCTTATCTACAGCAGTGTTTCCCAACCTTGGCAACTTGAAGATATTTGGACTTCAACTCCCAGAATTCCCCAGCCAGCGTTCGCTGGCTGGGGAATTCTGGGAGTTGAAGTCCAAATATCTTCAAGTTGCCAAGGTTGGGAAACATTGCTCTAAAGCCCGGGGAGGGCAAAAACACCCTCTGTCACCCCCTGGAGGCCCCCCAGAGGCTGAAAATGTCCTCCCAGAGCCCCCATGTGAGCAAAAAAGTCCACTGGTTGGTGTGTACATACATGCTGACCTAGGGCAACTGCTAATGCGCCAGCAGATATGGCTCTGCGTGCCAACTGTGGCATGTGTGCATAGGTTCGCCATCACTGCCATATGATCTTTTAGGTGAGATCAGGCAACTTTCTTCACGATATCTGCTTTAGTTTTTTCATTTCTCTGGATATGATCAGTCCACTGTAAATGGGTCCTTCTTTTGGCACTTCATTCTCTAATAACTTGTCACTTTCAACATTAATTTAACAATGTTAATGCCATTAATAATCCCCCCTCTCAACTCCCCCCCCCCAAAAACCCCTCACAAAGAAACTAGGAGCAGTTATGAGTCTTTGAGTTCCATTCCGTTTCAGGATTTATGACAACTTGCCATGGCCAACCCACTATGGGACAACTGAGCACAGGACAAGACACTAATATTGAAAAAATAGCAGAATAGAATCATTAGAGAAAGGATGCCAAAGGATGGGGGGGAAAATGTGAATAAAAAAAGAAAAATATTTTTTTTAAAATTATTTTAAATAATTAAATTGAATTGTTGAATTGTCCTGCAGCGAATTATCTCATGATGACTTGACCATGGTGAGTTGAGACATGCTTTGAAGGAAGTAGGGGTTCTAAGAGGGGAAGTCATATAGCAAAATTGCCTTTCCTTTACACCCAGTCATATCTGCTTTAGCAATAATCACATGGACAGGCATCATAGTTCCCTCTAAGCTGAGCAGTGAGCAATCGCTCACTTAAAAATCATCATCAACTCAGAGTTTTCCAAGCCTGCCCAGAAGCCAAAAGGGAAAGAGTGAGAGGGAAGGAGAGAGAGAGAGGAAGAGAGGAAGAGAGGAAGAGAGAGAAACAGATAGAAAAAAGAGAGGAAGGAAAAGAGAAAGAAAAAGAATGGGAGAAAGAAAATCAAAATCTAGTTTGAAACTAGCTCAACTATTTAAGTGGCATTTTGATATTGATAGAGTTGCCCTATTATGAGCTCACTGTTATGGACACACAGTACAGTATTTTATTTTGAAATTCTCTGAGGCAAAACAGGGTGGGTTTTTTATTTGTTTATTTGTTTGTTTGTTTGTTTGTTTATTTATTTATTTATTTATTTATTTATTTATTTATTTATTCATTCATTCATTCATTCATTCATTCATTCATTCATTCATTTATTTAATATTTCTGTGCCACCCAGTCCCGAAGGGACTGCCGCTCAGACACTATATTTTTCTGCCCACCCCCCCAAAAAATTAGAGGGAACACTGACAGGCATTAGGAATAATGCTGTGTTGCCCTCCTGGAGAAGCTTTAAAATTACTCTAAGTAGCATCTAGTGGTCCCACATCATCCCATCTCAAGAGCAGCAGATCTTGGGGTCAGGCAAAAGACCAAAACATATTGAACAACAGAGTTCTGCAATCTTCACAGTTTAAAAACTATTATGTATATTTTATTTAATGGATTTACTGTATATCCTACATTTCATCCAAGAAACCTAAGGCAGTATACACTATTTCGCCCACCTATTTATATCCGTAGCAACCCTGAGAGGCATGTACAGCTGAGTAACAGGTTTGGTTATTAGTCACAAAGTTATTTCATGGCTGCATTGGGAATTGTGACAGAGTATTGGTGTAACAAACTGCCCAGTAAGAATCAACAGGGAGATGGAATGGAGAAGAAATTAGATTAGTTTCGACAAGAGATCAGGTGATTGCTTTCCTATCCAAAGGAGAAATATACCTCGTGGGATATCGTGCGATTCAGGAAGTTGTTAACAAAAACTTGTTACTGGTAATAACTCCCTGAATCCCATGATATCCCATGACGTATATTTCTTCTTTGGTGAGAAATATGTTTGGGGATAGTCTGATATAGAAAGTCATGTGATGCAGTGGTTAAGGTGCGATCTAGCAAAACAAACCATTAACCCCCCCCCTCAGCAAACAGCAAAGATTTTTCGCTTGCATCCCAGTTCTGATCTTAGGGGCTTTCATCAGCTAATACAGTGGTACCTCTACCTAAGAACGCCTCTGGTATGCTCTTTTCTAGAAAAGAACTGGGTATTCAAGATTTTTTTTGCCTCTTCTCAAGAACCATTTTCCACTTACAAACCCGACCCTCCAAAACTGTAACTGGAAAAGGCAGGGAGAAGCCTCTGTGGGGCCTCTCTAGGAATCTTCTACGAGGAAACAGAGCAGGAAAAGGTGGGGAAAAGCCTCTGTGGGGCCTCTCTAGGAATCTCCTGGGAGGAAACAGGGCCTCCGCCCTTCCTGTGGTTTCCCCAATTGCACACATTATTTGCTTTTACATTAATTCCTATGGGAAAAATTGCTTCTTCTTACAAACTTTTCTACTTAAGAACCTGGTCACGGAACAAATTAAGTTCGTAAGTAGAGGTACCACTGTATTTCTAAAAGTGAAGAGAGTGGAAATTTGTCTATGCACCTTCTTTGTTATTGGTTTATATTTATTGATCAGATTTATATCATGTCTTTCCTTCAAGAGCTCAAACTATGTGATTCTGCCTTCATTTTATTGATCCTCACAAAGGCAATCCTTGAAGTAGTTTGGGTTGAGAGTGACCCACCAAAGGTGTCCCATGTCAGTCTTCACTGCCTTAGTCCAGCTGTAACCACTGCACAATATTGACTTTTTTCTTTAGCACAATCAGGTTGATTCTGCACATTAACCTTTTTGGTTTTCATGAAAACAATAAATGTTTATCATGTTTAATTGCTATCAGATTGATAAGCCATGGTGGTGCAGGGGTTAGAGTGCAGTACTGCAGGCTACTTCTGCTGCCTGCCGGCTGCCTGCAATTGGGCAGTTCAAATCTTACCAGGCTCAAGGTTGACTCATCCTTCCATCCTTCCAAGGTGGGTAAAATAAAGAGGACTCAGATATGCTGACTCTCACTTAGAGAGTTCTGTAAAACATTGTAAAATACTATATAAAATCTAAGTGCTAGTGCTAGATTCCTTATTTCCTGTTTTACAAATGTTCTATAAACGTTTGTAAAAATATTTTGTTTACTGCTTAATCTGAAACACTGATGTATTTGTATAACTGATATTCATCTTGCTGCTACTTATAGCGTAGATGAAGATTTCAGTGCAAAAATGGGACGTTCGCCACAATAATATAGTTGATGTTGTCACAGTTCTCTGATCTCTTGCTTCTCTTGTGATCATGCTGTTTCTACCTTCCAGCTCTTTCACTTAGTCAACTTGCCACCTGTCTTCCTTTCCTTGTGTGTTTCTATGCTGACTGTCATTCTGCAATTATATATTAGGTAGCATACAACGATTGAAGTCAGATTAAAAGTAAGAATGGCCAGGGGCAGGGTGTCTCATGTTGTTTCTTTTTGATCTATTTATGTTTTGGAAGAAAAGTATGGTTGTTAATATCCCCTGGGTTGATAAGCATCATTAACAGCATCCACTTAGGTCTCAGACTTTTGCCAGCTTTATTGAACAATATCCTGGGTTACACAGAGTCAAGTGGAAATGATCCTTCCGTATTATGTTCAATTAAAAACATTGGTGCCTTAAAAAGAAACTAATTTTAAGTATTCCTGTGCCTATAGCGTATTTGAAAAGGAAGGGGTTGATTAGAACTGGTGCAACAGGATAAAGTGATCTGCTCCTGGTGGTAACCACTGGGGAGAGAAAGGTTGAATGCATAACAAAGAGGAGAAATTGGCATCTGCTTGATACAACAATCTTTAAAGTGGTATTAAAAAGGCATTTCATTTGAGCTATGCTTTAACAGCAAGATGCCATGAAGTGGCACTACAGCAGCAAAAACTTAGTATCAGCGCTTCCCTTTTTATTTAGTTCAGTTTGAGTTTAGCTGGGAGACAGTTATAACATAGATCAGTGATGGTGAACTGGTAATTTGTACAAGTCCCTTATCAGTTCTGTGATACTTAGCTTGCAGCTGTGAGGCAATTCACAGTCCTTCTTCTTTCACAAAGTGAAACACACTTTGCTCTGGTTTAGTTTCAAAGCGGGGAAACATCAGCACACAAAAAGTCAAAGTCAGTAAAGCAGTCACAAAATACAACGATCAGATAATCCTCCACAATGACCAAACCCACAGGCTGCTATTTATAGCAGCTTCACTAATTACCACAGCCCCACCCAACCACAGGTGGTCTCATTTTCTTTGATAATAATCTCTCAGATGTTGTTGCCTATGCATCGCTCTCCGCATGCGTGGCTGTATCATTAACTCTTGTTCTGAATCCAGGGAGGAGCTAGATAATTGATCTCCTTCTGAACTGTCTGCCACACTATCCTCCTCCCTGTCATTCATGTCTTCTTGGTCAGAGGAGCCTTCATTAGCAGATTCCACCGGGGGGGGGGGGGGAAACAGGCCTGCAGCATGTGGATGTCTCCCCCACATTCACAGTCCTTGGGGCAGGAGCTGGGCCGGAGCTAACCACAACACCTGTAGGCTGAGAAAAAAAAAATGTGCTGCATTCCTTTCTGGGTGATCCTCGTATATGACCTCCTAAAATAGAGACATCCAGCAAAGCTTTGCTACTTCATTGCATAGATGAAGTCCATATGTGTTGCTTTAGCCTGCAAAGACCCAGGCTCAAAGTCCCCATTGGATTATGGCTAATGTAGGATATATTTGCATAGCTACTCTCTTTCATATTAACTATAAAGGTAAACTTATTATAAAAAAACCCCCCAACCTGTCACTGCTGGAGGGGGGGGAGAAGAGAGAGAGGGGTGGGAACAGAACTTTAATAAAGAAATAAATAATTTCTTCTAAGGGTACTTTGCAACGCATGGCCATTTGTTCTATCAACTCCTCTGGGTCCAAATAAGGAAATAGGCATGTTTACGCATTTGCTCACAGAAAATTAATGGTCAGTCAACAATTGTAATTCCAAGTCAATATTTGCGTCTATGTATGGGGATCCATTCAGATTCAACACCGACCTTGGACACTCATGTGATACCTGTAATAAGGAAGCTTGTTTATCAGTTCTGGTCGCAACCTGAAGGGGAAAGACCTGGCTTTGTTGACACATGTACTGTTACTTCCAGAGTGGATTATTGTAAAGTGTTTTGTGAGGGGGGCCCTTCATGAGTCTTTGGAAATTAGCCCAGGATATAGCAGTTCAAGTGAATAATGTTCCACAGTTCACTCTAGTTCAAGGTACTCACAACAGCTTATAGCCATGATGGCGAACCTATGGCACATGTGCCACAGGTGGCACATGGAGCCATATCTGCTGGCACATGAATCATTGCCCTAGCTCAGCTCCAGCACATTTGTGCATACTGGCCAGATAGAGGCTCTGGGAGGGCGTTTTCACCCTCCCCAGGTTCCAAGAAAGCCCCTGGACCCTGGGGACGGCAAAAAACAGGCCTACTGGACCACCGGAAGTTGGGAAATGGACCATTTCTGGTCTTCAGAGGGCCTCCAGGGGTGGGGAAGGTAGTGTTTGATCTCCCCAGGCTTCATAAAAAGGCCTAGCGGGCCTACCGGAAGTCAAAAAATGGAGGAGCCTGTGGAGAGCAAAAAAAGGCCTACTGGGCCTACCGGAAGTCAAAAAATGGTGGAGCCTGTGGACAGCAAAAAAAGGCCTACTGGGCCTACTGGAAATCAAAAAATGGGGGAGCGGGGATCATGCACAAATGAGCGGGGATGAGGCAGCATGGGAAGTGCACATGAATGTGTAGGGGTGGGGCATGTAGCAGACATTAAATTATGGGTATGGGTATGGACATGTATACACATGCAATAGACCGTGGACACGTGCTTTTGGCACCCCCCAAAAAAATGTTTTGCCATCACTGGCTCATAGAGTTTTACATGGCTCAGGCACAAGTTACTGTATTTAGAAAACAGTCTACTTCTGTACCTTCCTATCCCTATTTTTAAGTTTTGACTGATTATTTTTTGTGGGAATTCTGACCTGAATTATGTTTGACATCAACAACTGATTCTGTTTTCTCCATGAAGGGGTCCCTATTATGGAACATACTGCC